>NW_006298960.1:425010-425273 GCF_000327345.1 Myotis davidii | reverse complement strand
AGCAGGAAGAGTCTCCTGAGTGTCAGAAATGATCTGAAGAGCGAGCACCGCCTGGAATTTCCCCGTGCTGGTATGCTGGGGCAGTGACGGCGAACCTATGACACGTGTGTCAGAGGTGACATGCAAACTCATTTTTTTGGTTGATTTTTCTTTGTTAAATGGCATTTAAATATATAAAATAAATATCAAAAATATAAATCTTTGTTTTACTATGGTTTCAAATATAAAAAAATTTCTATATGTGACACGGCACCAGAGTTCAG
>NW_006298960.1:394898-424972 GCF_000327345.1 Myotis davidii | reverse complement strand
ACCAAAAATATAAGTCTTGTTTTTACTATGGTTGCAAAGATCAAAACATGTCTCTATGTGACACGGCACCAGAGTTCAGTTAGGGTTTTTCAAAATGCTGACACGCCGAGCTCAAAGGTTCACCATCACTGCCATAGGATGAAAAAGAACCCAAGAAGCAGAAAGGGAAACCCTCTCCTTGGCCATAGACTTGCAGCCCGCCAGTGCCCTCTGTTGGCAAAGCCTAACATTGCATCAGCAGGCATGGCAGATGAAATACTGCTGTATGTACAGGTTCCAGCTCCAGTATCACAATATGGGGAGGGGGCGGGGGCAGGCAGGGGAGAGAGGTAGATTGGGAACTGAGAGTAAATCAGTTGACAAATAGCCCAAAAGTATAGTCTGATTACTAGAGATGCCACTAAAAATCAATGCAAATAATAGAGCTTAAAAGCCAATAAATAAATTAAAATAGAATTCTAATAAACATATTTAAATAATCCAAAAACAGGATTAAAAGAACAAAGAAACAAGCAATAGACTAGATAAGCAAAAATGAATTGTAGGCTTAAATAATCTCCAAATCATTATGCTAAGTGAAAGGTGTCAGACACAAAAGAGTGCCTACTGGATGTTTCATTTATATAAATTTCTAGAAAATAACACCTAATATATAATGACAAAATAAACGGGTATGTGGTTATCTGGGACTAGAAATGGAGGGGGTAATGGACTACAAAATGACATGGGGAAACTCTGGAAGTGAGGAAATGCTCTCTCTGTTCTGTGTAGTGGTGGTTTCATAGGTCTATACTATACCTTTGTCAAACTCATTAAATTATAACCCAGCCGGTATTGCTCAGTGGTTGAGCATCAACCCATACACCAAGAGGTCACTGGTTTGATTCCGGGTCAGGGCATGTGCCCAGGTTGCAAGCTCCATCCCCAGTGGAGGGCCTGCAGGAGGCAGGCAATCATCAATGTTTCTATCTCTCTCTCCCTCTCCCTTTCTCTCTCTCTCTCTCTCTCTCTCTCTCTCATCAATAAAAACACATTTTAAACGTTTTTTTAACATCATTAAATTGTACAATCTAAATGGATGCAATTTTTATACATGATTTTTACCTCACTAAAGTTGAGTTTTTAAAAGGCATTAGATAATATGTTCCAACAGGGACATTTTGAAGAGGCTGGGGAGCTAGAAAATTGGGGGAAGAGCTGAATGGCCATCCAGTGGACACAGTGCCCACGCTGTGCTGAGCAGGTTTCCGCATCACCAGTGGGGCTCGATGTTTTATGAAGCTCACTCCTACCTAGAGTGATAGCCTCAAAGCTTTGGCTTCCAGACCAAAGCACAGGGGAGCTAAGGTGGAATACTGGTTCGCTGTCCAAGGTACCTGCTGTTTGACACAGCTGCCTGCGGTAAAATGAGAGAAACAGTGTAAGCAGGGCCTGGATAGAGACATCACCAGGACAGGCCTGGGCTTGGGCTCAGCCTCCCGGAGCTGGTTTCTGCTTTGATGGACAGATAGCTCCAGGAGCCCAACAGCCCCCTCAGAGGGGCGCTGAAACGTGAAGGCGCAGTCAGCAAAGACAGGCTGCTGAAGCCAGAAACCACATTTAGAGTTAGGACTGTAATAAATAACCAAACATTCACTTTCCTTCTCCCCCATGGATGTCGTTTAAAATCAAAGCAAATAAATTTATCCGTGTGTGATTCATCAGTGTGGCAAAGGCTTCTCTCATGCCTGCCAGCTTCCGAGAGCTTGAAACTGGGTGATTTGGAGAAAGAATGAACAGGGGTTTTCTGAGTCTAATAAAAGAGACAATGAGGATTTTTTTTAGAGGAAACAAAAAGGGAAATACTTCATAACAAAAAATACTCATTTTAAAACAAAACACGTTTTATTTTGCACATATAAAGCACTGAACTAACTGCTAAGTGTAATGGACGTCTTTTGAAAGGACTAACCTTTTAAAGCACAGTGATCTGCTTACAGTAATGCAAATAGAAGTATGTAAACTGAAGCCACAAAGATATTTCCTTTTAGTGGATAAAATGCTAAAATGAGAACCATGCTCTTTAAAGTCACCATGTGGTGAAGCTGTGCACTTATTCCCAAGTCTGTTCAGAAATTCTATTTGGCTTTGAATTATTCAACCATCACCTCGAATGCATTTTTATTAATTTTTAATTACAGTTGATATACAATATTATCTTAATTTCAGGTGTACAACACAGTGATTAAACATTTTATATCTTACAAAGTAACAGTCACAGGGCTACCTGAATCTGAACACAGCTACTCTATGTGAAAATCCTATATAATAAAGAGGTAATATGCAAATTGACCGTCACACCCTTGCACAAGATGGCCGCCCCCGTGTGGTCACAAGATGGCGACCACAAGATGGCCAGCAGGGGAGGGCAGTTGGGGGGGGACCAGGCCTGCAGGGGAGGGCAGCTGGGGGCAACCAGGCGGGAAGAGGAGGGCACTTAGGGGCAACCAGGCCAGCAGGAGCGGGCAGTTGGGGGTGACTGGGTTGTCAGGGGAGGGCAGTTGGCAGCAATCGGGCCAGCAGGGGGAGTAGTTAGGCGTCAATCAGGCTGGCAGGGGAGTGGTCAGGGGGTGATCAGTCTGGCAGGCAGAAGCAGTTAGGGGCAATCAGACAGGCAGGCAGGTAAGCAGTCGGGAGCCAGCAGTCCCAGATTGTGAGAGGGATGTCCGACTGCTGGTTTAGGCCTGATGATCGGAACTAAACTGGCAGTCAGACATCCCCCAAGAGGTCCCAGATTAGAGAGAGTGCAGGCTGGACTGAGGGATACCCCACCTCCAGTGCACGAATTTCATGCACCAGGCCTCTAGTCTATATATATAAAAGCCTAATATGTAAAGTGTCCCCTCAGGAGTTTGACCAACCAGGAGTTCAGTCGCTCACTATGATGCACACTGACCACCAGGGGGCAGCGCAGAATGAAGGAAGACCCGTCTGGCTGCCAGGGAAAGGAGGCCTCTAGTGTATACATATAATGTCATTTTTTGGATGCTAGAAACTGTGCAGGTTTTAACCACAGCCCTGTCTCTTATTATCTTTGTGACATTCATCAGCTTTTCAATTTTTCTCAACCTCAATATTCCTACTCTGTAAAAACAGGAATAAGAACATTCACATAAAGATGTTAAGAGATTTTTTAACTCCATGAAAGAATTGATAGTCAATAAATGTTTGAGTTCCATATCTTTCCTCAGTAGTAATAAACTTTTTTCAGAAGATATTATTTTGGGAAATAAACAGAATTAATTTTGAATCAAAAACCATTTGCTGGTGAATGCTTCATTAACTCTGTGCTCCAGGCACCTGTCTAGATCTGGGCAAGGCACAAGGGCTGGATGTTTTTGAGTGAGTTCCAGAACCTGTCCTGGCAGTGTGACCTTGGGAAAGTTACTGAGCCTTTCGGGGTCCCAGCTTCTTCATCTGTGGTAAGAGAATAATAAGAGGAATAACCTCAAAATAGTCCCCTTAGGGTACTATGTATTTATGCCAAAATGAAAGATATTGGGGGCTGAGTTACATTCCCCCAAAATTCATTCACCCTTAGGTACTGAAATCCTAACCTCCATACCTCAGAATGTGACTATGTTTAGAGAAAAGTCATTTAAAGAGGTGATAGGATAAAATGAGGTAATATGGGTGGGCCCTCATCCAATGACTCTGTCCTTGTAAGAAGAGGAGATTAGGACACAGACATGCACAGACCAATGGAAGACAATATGAAGACACAACAAGAAGACGACCATCTGCAAGATAAGGAGAGAGGCTTCAGAAGAAACCAATCCTGCAGACACTTGATTTTGGACTTCCAGCCTCCAGAACTCCTTTCCCTTGTTTAAGCCATCCAATTAGTGGTATTTTGTTATGGCAGTCCTAGCAAACTAATACAAAAGGGGAAAATATTTATTTCAGTCCTGCATTCTCCATATAAGACTACTTGTCCCAAGTTTCCCTATTACTATTCTCAGGAGAGAAGAGGAAATCCTGGGATATATATATCACACCAACTCCTCTCCCTCCCTCATCCTCCAGACTTTCCCAAACAGTCTGCCTTGCTTCCATCAAAACTGATTCCTTTTGCCATTTCTGTGGTTATTGCAAGAAGATGCCGATGTTCAGATATCTCATCACTCTATCTCCTTCCAGGGTTCTGTTTATACCTACTTTATCCAATTCCTGAACCTTTTCCTCTATGACCTATAAAATCACAGTGCATTGCCAGCAAAGTCCGCATTTCAATATTCTTCTTACTCAAAGTTTCCTTTGTTTTTCTGTTACTGAAACTTGGTGCCCCCTGAGAACACTGCTTCCCTTGCAACCCACTCAGGGCTGGTTATTTTCTCAACCACTGAGCTTAGCAAAGGGTAGGTATCTCCTCTGCTCTTGGTTGCAGATTCCAACACAATTTTTCTTTCTCTACCTTAAAAACCACACTCTGGGAGCCCACACCATCAAACAACACATCATTTCCTCCTGTTACCTCATCAATAGATGTTGTCACTCCTAGATTCAGTCTCCTCTTTCTTTGTCATTCTCTCCACCATAATCCCTAGTGGTTTTGAAATTCTTGGGAGTCATCCTTCCAGGCTCCTTAGTTTCTTCACCTCTTCTCCAGCGACTCTGACCTTACCATCTACCATCTCCTCTCAGTGTCACACACTAGACTTTATCACCCATTATCTTGCTCTTCCTTTCTAAGCTTGGGTTCAAGTTTTAAACTCTCTGTCCACCACCCCCTACATTTCATTCACTCATTCAACAGATTACTGTGTACCAGTTCAAGCTGTCGGTGATATAGAACTGATTTTAAAAAGTAAAAATTTCAGCCACCATAACATTTACATGAGGTTGATGGGAGACAATAAACCAAATATACAGTATTTAGTTTGTGATATGGGCTATAAAGAGAAAATAAAGCAAGAAGAAGGGTAAGGAGTAATATAGAGGACACCTTTTTAAAGGGTGGCCAAAAATACACACACACACACACACACACACACACATATTTGAGCAAAGACTTCAATGTCATGAAACTGAGCCATGAAGATATGACTTAGATAGATGTTTGGACTGAGCCATGTAGAAAAAGAATATCCCTCAAAGAGGTAACAATATGTGCAAAGGACTCAAGATGTGATGTTATCTGGGTATTCAAGGAGCAGAGAGTTCACTCGTGTGTCTGGAGGGGATGGAGGGAGACAGCAGTAGAAAATGAGGCTGAAGAAGTGGAAAGGAGGTGAAGAAGCAGATCTTGTTGGGCACCTTTATAAGTCACAGTAAGAGTTTTTTCTATTATTCAGATGCAGTGCCATTGGGAACTGTGAACAGAGAAAGGAGGTGATCTTTCCAATGTTTCTCATAGTACCCGAATTCTAAGGCCCTTTTAATCCCACTAACCATTGTTCCCTGCCCATTGTCATTGTCTCTAAGTCCTTATCTCCTCTTTTTTTCCCCCTCATCTCCTCTTTTACCTAACTTGGACTCTATGGGTCCATCCTCTAATCACTCACTTGTAAATTCCCTCAACTCCTTTACCTCTCTCACTCTGTTCTATTCACATGGCAAAAATAATCCCTAGTTAATTCCAACTCTACACCTACTCTGTACCTGCATCCACACAGTTAACCACAGCTGGAGCCAAGCCACAGCAAACCAGCTAATCATGCTTCAAATTCACAGCTAGGAATCTCAAACAAGCCTTTAGTAGTATGTCCAGCAATCCTACTACATTTCATTATCTCATTATCTTATAAGACCATTTCATGCCTTCTCCTCCCTGGGCAACCCTTCCCCATCTCCTGCTCCTCCTATCAGGTGATAGTCTTGCTTCCATGTCCTGGCAAAACAGAAGCAAACAAAATAACACTTCCACACCATCCCATTGCCGTGTTTACCAACCTACTCCACATGAACCAGTATATCTGCCTTCCCTCTGTTACTATGGATACTATGCCCTCGCCCATCTCTCAGACCCATACCTCTACTTAGGCAATGGATCTTGCATCCTTTTGCCCACTCAAGGAAATCTCTCAAGCAATTTTCCCTGTGTATACTGAATCACAATTCTTCCCTTTTCTACTGAGTCACTCAAATCAATATACAAATGCTCCTCATTATCCCATCTTTTAGATAGATGATAGATACATAGATAGATAGATAGATAGATAGATAGATAGATAGATAGCTTCAATATCTTCTTGTAGCAAATTTGATTTCTTTGTACACTTTATACCTTGCCTATACTTGCTGTTATGGGTTGACTTGTATCCTCCAAATATTTATATGTTGATGTGCTGATCCTTACTAACTCAGAATGTGACCTTATCTGGAAATAAGCAATTTATATCTAAGTTCCCAATGGTATCCATGCTACTGAATTCAGACATTTATATTCAATCTTTGTGCTAAATTATTTATCAACAGCATATGACACAGTTGTTCATTCATCTTCCTGGACATATTTTTTGTAGTTGTCTTCCAAGACACTATTTCTTTAGGTTTTCCTCTTACCACACCAGTCCCATGTTCTCAATTCTTATGCAGGGTGTTCAGGTTTCTGATTTTTATTTGTTTATTTAATGCTAGAGGCCTGGTGCACGAATTTGTGCAGAGGTGGAGGTCCTTCAGCCTGGCCAGTACTTGGGGCCGATCAAGGGCTGCCTCACCCAGTCCTGGGGAGGTATCACAGGAGGTTGGTTGGCCACGGAAGGTTGGCTGTGGGAGAGCACTGACCACCAGGGGGCAGCTCCTGCATTGAGCGTCTGTCCCCTGGTGGCCAGTGCATGTCATAGTGACCAGTCGATCAGTCGTTAGGTCGACCACTCATAAGGTTGCTAAGGCTTTTACAGTATATAGATTTATATATTAAATGTAATGCATGCAGGAAAGTAAGACCTATATGCTTAGTTCAATAAATAATTGTAAACTCTATGTGTGGTCACCACATAAACTAAGATTTATAGCATTCTAGAATTCCAGAGCCCTTCACATGCCCTTTCCTCTTCCTCTCTCCCAGAGGTACTGTTACTCCTAAATTTATAGTAACAATCTTCCTCCCTGAGAGAGACACCAACATAGTTGTATATTTAAACCTCCCAATATAGTTGTATATTTTTCTATTTTCCTGTAGGTCTATCAACTTTTACTTTATGTATTTTGAAACTATACTGTTAGAACCATAGCAAATTTAAAATTTCATATTATCTTGATGAACAAAACCTTATATATTTAGGAGTGATTCACATTGTCTCTAGTAACTTTTAGCATTGAAGTCCATTTTTCTTCCAATAATAATTTAGTTATACCAACCTTCTTTTGCTTAAAGTTCTTTTTTTTACTTTAAAACCTTCTTAATCTTTACATTTTAGGTATATCTCACGTAAATATATGCCATTAGACAGAATTTTAAAATGCAGTCTAATAATCTTTGTATTTTAACTGGAACATTCAGTATATTTACATTTAATATTATTACTAATACTGTAAAGTTTAAATGTATCATCACATTTTTAAAATCTGTTCTTAACAATTTCAGATAGAGGAAGGGAGAGATAGAAACATAGATGAGAGAGAATCATTGATCAGCTGCCTCCTGCATGCCCCCTACTAGGAATTGAACCAGGAATTGAACTAGCAATCTCTCAGTGCATGGGACAATGCTCAATCAACTCAACCAAAAGAGCCATACCAACCAGGGCAGCTGTTTTTAAAATTATATATTTGTTCAAACCATTTATTTTCTGTTTTCTTTTGCTCCTTTCTCACATCCACTTGGATTAACAATTTTTTTTTTATTCCTTTGCACCTTCCATGAGTTCAGAGGTTATATTCTATTTCTTCAGTGATTATCTTAGTCTGGTCAGGTTGCCATAACAAAATACCATAGAGCGGATGGCTTTAAGAACATAAGTTTATATCTCAGTTCTGGAGGCTTGGAAGTCCAGGATCCTGGTGTTGGCAGGGTTGGTGTTTGGTGAGAACTCTTTCCTTAGATTATAGTCAGCTGCCTTTTCATTGTATACTCACATCACTTTCCTAGATACGGGCACTTGCGTGAGATCTTTCTCCTCTTAAAGGGCACTGATCCCTCCAAGAGGGCCCCAGCCTCATAACCTAATCTACTTCTAATTACCTCTCAAGGTCTCATCTTTAAATACCATCAGAGTGGGGGTCAGTGCTTCAATATACAAAATCCGGGAGTGACACAAACATTCAATGCATAATAGTGATTACTCTAGAAATTACACCCAGCACACTTAAATTATCAAAGTCTAGAGTTAATAAAAATATTTGGAAAATATTCTTCCAACTAACATATAAACCTGAAAATTCTAATATTTTCATTCTCTTTGTTAACACTATCATGTATTATTATTACTAAATCATACACTTGACATGTCTTTACATTTACCCATATATTTTCCACTTGCTTTGTACTTAATTCCTCCTGCTCCTCCTGTGAGTTCACTTTCTTCCACTTGGGGTGCATCCGGTAATATCTACCAGTGGTGAAAACCTCAGTTCTTGTTTATCTGAAAATGCCTTTATTGTGTCTCCATTCTTGAAATATATTTCTGCTGGGCATAGATACATTAGCAATTGTTGTATCGGCACATTCAACATATCTTCTGACTTCTACTCCTGTTCTTGAAAAACCAATTGCCACTTCTTTGAAGACAATTTGATTTTTTCCTCTGGCTGTTTTTAATATTTTTCCTCTTATTTAGTTTTTACATTTTTTCACTCTGATGTTTATATGTGCTTTATTTTTCTTTATCATGCTATTTCAATGAATTCTGAAAAATTATCAGTCATGTCTTTAAATAATACTTCTGCCCTATTCTCTCTATTCTTCTGGAATTCTAACCTCCAACTCCATCCTCCATGTCTCTTCCTCTTTCTTCTGTAGTTCCCATCTTTTTCCCCTCTTTTAATGATACATTATGGGCAATTTTTTCTGATATATATATATATATATATATATATGTAGTTTGTTAATTGTCTACTAAGTCTAACCTGGCCAAACCTCTCCACTGCATTTTTAATGTTAATTTTTGAACTTACCATTTTTGGAAGTCTATGTAGTTCTTTTGCAAATCTCTGTTGTTTTTATAGATTCCTGTTCTCTGTTAATTTTTTTAAGCTTGTCATTTATTTCTTTAAACTAGGAAGCATAATAGTTTTAGACTCTGTGCCTGATATTTTGTTGTCTGGCGTATTTGTGGTTTATTTCTACCACTTATTTATTTATTCATTCATTCATTCATTTATTTTGGCTGATCTCACTATCTTGCCTTATTACTTACCTACCTTTGTGCACTGGACATTGCCTTTGAGAACTTTTTTGTAAAGACTATCTGAGGCCTGGGATGAAATACTCTCCTCCAGAGATGATTTGAGTTTGCTTCTGTCAGATGTCTAGTGAGAGGGTTAACTTGAAACACAGGCAGACAGGACAAGTGTCCAGTGGAAAACAAAGGCAGGGGGAACACAGGCAGGGCAGACATGGCAGTTTAAACAGCCTAACCACAGGAACCAACCAAGCAGAAATAATAAAATGTTTCTGGACTCAAAGTGGGAGGCATGGGAAAACAAGGGAGGACCTGCAGTCACAAGGTTGTAGGAATGCATAGAAACAGAGAAAGTTCAGCACAGGAGCAGAGAAAGAGCACATAGAGACAGGGAAAGTTCAGGTCCGTAACTTGGCAAAAACAACTGAGGGAATCAATCAGGTGACAGCACAGGTAGACATAGAGCAGGATTGTAGCAAATATATACCCCTGGACTACAAGGCTTTAACGGGCAGCCCATTCTTGGGTCCCTCTCCCCCTGAGGGGAGTCTGAATCTGCTTGTAATAAATTTTCCACACTTTTGCTTAAATCTTCTGGTCCTCGAGCTCATTCTTCTGCGTCACGAGACACAACCCAGGAAAAACACCTCAGCTCATTGTTCAAGTCATCACTGGGGAGAGGACCACTTCCAACCAGCTTCACAGCTTTAGGTGGCCAGCCCCTCAGCATGTGTGTAGACTCAGAGTGCATGTCTACATGAAGGTGCATGTCTCAACCTCTCAGGAATGATGGGAGTTTTTTCTTTACTTTTAGGGTTTTGTTTCCCCCCGAGTTCCCTGTTATTGAGTAACAGGGAGGCCGTGGGTTTAGTTATACTTTATCCTTACCTCAGATTTAACCCTTGGAAATCTCAGCTTAATGTGGAGGACTTCTTTGAAATATCCCACCTGAAGTGGGCCCTGAATATTTGTCGTCTTTGCTTTTTAAGCCACTTAACTGAAGCCCTCTAGTGCAATAGCAGCAAAAGCCCTCCAGATTTTGGTATTGCAATCATCTATTTATCTAACTTGAGGCTTTCTTTCAGGATTTAGACTACATTTTAATTACTGGAAATTATCATCTCTCTTGTCTTTAGCTCTTTGCCTTCAAGTGCCCACCTTGGATCCCTCCTTTTCTCTATCTACACTCAGTCCCCAGTTCATCTTATCCAGATTCATGGTTGTAAATATCTATGAGATGGTTGTATGAATAGCTCTAGAACCCTCCCTAAACTCCACAGATACACATAACAGGCATCCAAATAAAGATGTAGCGTCAATTTACAAGCACACATATATGTGCGTGTATATAAGTTGACTCTACACCTCCATTTGGATATCTAACAGATCCCTCAAACCGGACATAGCCCCATCCTCCCACTCCCAATATTATCTCCATCTTGAATGCACACTCCTCCCATGCAAATGACTTGTTGGTCTCCAAATCTGCCATACTTTCCTCTAGATCTCTGTACAACTGCCTCCTCTACTTGTTCACATACTTCTATTTGCTTTCTTCAAAGTTCATTTGAAGAGCCACTGCTTCAGGTTGATTTGGGTTGGGTGCCCCTCCTATTTTTCCCCAGAGCACTCTGTGTGTATGTCTACCACTGGACTCACCAAACCCCTGGTAAAACACCTGGTTTACTGTCTAGTCCCCCAACAGCTGGTAAAAATCTTGGGGGAGCTAAGACCAACACACTCATCATTACTTCCCACATTCTAGCACCATACTTGAAAGACACTTGACACCATATTTGACATAAATGTTTTTTAAGTTAATACATGAATAAATTGTATGTAAATAATATTTGAAAAACATTTTTAAAGCAGTTCTAAAAGTCTTCAACACTGAAATTCCATTTGATTACATGTACTGTCTCTCCAGGAGATTCCTTTGAAAGGGGAAATTACACCGTTGTCTGAAGATGTTTGCAAGTATGTTGTTTTTATAGTTTCCCCCTCTTCCACAAACTTCCACTAAGGTTTCATCTTTAGTGCAGAAGAAAAATCAAAGCCAAACCTACAGGACAGCAGGGAGTTTAAATGGCTTGTTTATACCTAAGCAGTGGGAAATGTATTATTTATGACTTCCACTCTTCATCCTATCATTTTCCAAAGACAGACAATTGGATTACCAAATAGAATAATTGCTGTCCTTCCTCTGGCCATCAGATACTGCATAAGCCTCAGGACCTTATCTCCCCATCATTGCTTTTTATCATCGTTGACATTGCCTCTGCTCCCCTTCAAATAGAAGCCTCAGTGGACATCATAGATCATAAGACTTCCACAAAATGCTCAAACATAAAAAAGGCATACTAAAAACATTGATAAATGGCTTTCTTTATGTCACTTCACATGGGATGTTTGTTCTAGTTAAATGAATTGCCTTCAAACACAACTTCTGTGACCTACAGAGGAGGGATAAGCAAGCAGTGACAGGAGAGTCAGGACTGTGCACCTAAAAGACATCCCATCTAGGCAGAAAGTGAATAAATCATTTCATCATTTAGGAGCAGCTTTTCAGTGCCCTGCTCTGCTCTGTTTCCAAATTTCTATATCTGGGATCCACATCCACTGCATCCTAGAAAAATATCACCCAATGAAGAGATGATAGGACAACCAAAAGCAAGTTCTTTCCTGTCAATAGAGCCTCTCAGGTCAGCCAAATACCCCATCCAACACCTTCTGGATATGCCTCAAAGATGTGAAATGTGAGTCCATCCGATTACCTTGAGGATAACTTGAGATGTAAACTCTAGCTAACCTGATTTTTAGTGACTGGATCAGTCAGGATACACTGCAGTAATAAGCCCAAAACCCCGGGGGTTGACACACCATTTTGTTCCTTACTCACACTGCACTTAACACAGGACAAGGGCAGAGGGAGTTGGGATCGTTTAGTCACCCAGGATAATGGAGGATTCCTCTCCACATGTGTTTCTCCACCACTGCAGCAGGTGGAAAGGAATGTGGTGGACACGTGCTGAATGTCAAGCTTCTGCAGGAAATGGTGCCCATCATTCCCATTCATAGCTGTCACTGAATAAAGCACGCCTGTCTCTGAAGTGGATGAAGAAACTCCGTGTTCGAAGAGAGAGAGGGTAACTGGATATCTGTGAGCAGCATTATATTCAACCACAGCGACCCTCTTCATACTTTCACATGCTCTGCCCTAAACCCTTTTAGTGAATACTATCTTCAGCAGAGCCCCCTGCCCAAAGCCAAAGATGCCCAGTGAGCCACCTTGAAAGGGAAATGGTGGACTTGTCTACAGCAAAAGACTACCAAACAAGGATGTGGCATAGGGCAGTGGTCAGCAAACTGCGGCTCACGAACCACATGCGGCACTTTGGCCCCTTGAGTGTGGCTCTTCCACAAAATACCATGTATGGGCGCGCACGGACAATGCGATTGAAACTTCGTGGCCCATGCGCAGAAGTCAGTATTTTATGGAAAGCCACACTCAAAGGGCCAAAGAGCCGCATGTGGCTCACGAGCCGCAATTTGCTGACCACTGGCATAGAGGATTAAAGCACTAGAGTGAATACTGAGCTTGATCATCCTACAAGTCCTTCAAAAAACCAGTCTGTGGTTCCAGGATACATACTGATGCCAACTGAGGCCATTTGGTCAACGCAGGCTAAAGATAAAAAAAGTAAAACCAAAGCAAAAACTGAAGTACTTACTATATATTATAAGGAAGGAAGGGGTCGGCAAACTTCGGCCCCCGAGCCACATGCGGCTCTTTGGCCCCTTGAGTGTGGCTCTTCCACAAAACACCACGTGCGGGCGCGCAATTACAATGCGATTGAAACTTCGTGGCCCATGCGCAGAAGTCAGTATTTTATGGAAAGCCACACTCAAAGGGCCAAAGAGCCGCATGTGGCTCACGAGCCGCAATTTGCTGACCACTGGCATAGAGGATTAAAGCACTAGAGTGAATACTGAGCTTGATCATCCTACAAGTCCTTCAAAAAACCAGTCTGTGGTTCCAGGATACATACTGATGCCAACTGAGGCCATTTGGTCAACGCAGGCTAAAGATAAAAAAAGTAAAACCAAAGCAAAAACTGAAGTACTTACTATATATTATAAGGAAGGAATATATTACAGGGAAAATAATTATTAGGTAGTTACTTAAAATCCATGATTTGTAAGGAGAGTGGATACTGAGAAGGATCTTTGATTTTGTTGATCTAGGGTTAAAAGTAGGGATGAACACTGTAAAAGAGAAAACTAAATTGAAACATAAGAAAAGTGATAAAGAAATATAAAGGAAAGGATCCAGATAATGGGGAAGACACTGAAACCCTTGTGGCCAAGAGAGAGCTGGAGATGGAGAGAAGAAGAGAGGGATTGGGAAGCAGGGAGGAAGAGCAGCAAGCAGGGCAATTTCCCAGGGTTGAGACATTTGGAAAGAAGCCAAGACATTAGAAGAGGCTGGAGGGATAACTTTTGCTGTGCAGGATGCAATATAAGCCTGTCCTCACAAAGCCCTGGTCTATGCGTCATCACTGTGTTTCAATATATAATTGTATTTAGAGAGAAATTGATGATATAGCTAAATTGGCCCCAGGGGTCACCCAATGAAATGTAGGCCTTTGTAGGTCACCTATAACAGCAGCATGGATAAAATAAGGCGAAAACTCAGGTGCAGGGAAATCCAACTCTGTTGAAGAAGAGGAGTAGGGAACAATTTAGAGAGGAGATGGAATGGGATGAGACTTTTAGGGGCCCTGAGATGGAATGAATGCATTTTGCATACGGGAGAATGTGAACCATTGGAGGCCATAGAGTGGACTTCAGCAGACACACCCTTAGGGAACTTCCAGTGAGTTACACCCATGCAATCCCAGCCCTCGGGTGAGTGTGGAATCTGTGACTTCTACCCACTAGATTTACAGCGGTTCTCAACCTGTGGGTCGCGACCCCTTTGGCGGTCAAAAGACCCTTTCACAGGGGTCGCCTAAGACCATCCTGCATATCAGATATTTACATTATGATTCATAACAGTAGCAAAATGACAGTTATGAAGTAGCAACGAAAATAATTTTATGGTTGGGTCACAACATGAGGAACTGTATTTAAAGGGCCAGAAGGTTGAGAACCACTGCACTAGAAGGTGGTGAAGGTGATGAGATAGTTACTCCCTGGTTGTATTATGCTATGTAAGACTGCATATTAGCAGGCCAAAGTGAGAGAGTCTCCTGCTGGCCTTAAAAAAGAATCTGCCATGTTGTGAGGGACATGTGGCAGGGAACTATAGCGGCCTCAAGGACCTTCAGTGGCCCCAGCTGATAGTCAGCCAGAAATCAGGAACCTCTTGAGCTACAACCACAAAGAACTAAATTTTGACAGTAACCCCATGAGCTGGGGAAAAGGCCCTGAGTTCTAGAAATGAATGAATCCCAGCCAATACCTTGACTAAAGCCAACTAAGCTATGTGCATTGTTTTAAGCTACTAAGATTGTGGCCACTTGTTGTGCAGCAATGGTAAACCAATACAAGAGACGAGCTTCAAGGACTGAATGTGAGCTCACCAGCTGGGAGGAGGAAAAGCACTCCAGGCAGAGAAAATAACTCAGGGGCAAAGAAAATATCAGGTTGCCTGGGGGACCGTGAGTGGCTAGTCTACTAGAGGAAGGCCTGAGGAAGAGAGGGGGCAGTGGGCCACAGAGAGGGACTTGGACAGGAACATGGAGAGCCTGCTCTTTTGCCACAGGAGGAGTTTAGGCCTTATTAGATTATAGGGGACTCTTAACAGACATTTTTTTAATCTGTTTTCAGATTTCCAGGACTTATCTGAGATAGAAAACACACTATGGTGCATAGCTACTTTCATTCCTTCATGTCAGCCTGCTGCCACATTGCACTGCGTCCCTAGTCAATGGAACAAGGACACATGGTGAGAAATTGTTCCTTGTTCCTCAAGAGAAGACAACATTTTCTTGTTTCTGAGCCCAACACCTGAAATTGATTTACTATCCATCTATCCACTTATTTGGCGGCAGTGAACAATTAGCGCCAAATTTAAATAAACTAAAATTTGAAATGTAGTTCATTGATTGCACTAGCCATGTATCAAGTTTTCAAAAGCCACACGTGGCTAATGCTGCTTAATTGGCAGGGACATATATTTATTGACTATTATATGAATCCTGCACTTTTGTGGATGCTGGAACACAAGTGTGAATAAGACAGTGAAGCACAGATATAAGAATGTGTGATACCGTGGGGACATTGAGAAGGCAGGGAGAGTAACTGGTAACTAGAATCCTTGCTCGATTCTACATTCATTCCATGCATATATGTATAATTCGCCTCTAATTTCCTTGGGATAGCTTGAATTAAGTGTTGATTTAAAAACAAAAGAACCCAATTATAGTATCACACTATCTGGAGTCGTTAGCATTATTTTTGTTGACGAGCAACAGAAAACTAAACCTAAACTGGCTGAGGTTCAAGGGGTCACATGATTAATTATACAACCTGCTTCAACCAGGCCTGACCTCCTGGCTCTGCTTCCTCTGGATACGCTCCACACTCAGGCTCCTCACCACGTTTCCCAATAATCCAAGCTCTCTCCTCATGCGAATAGCAACTCTAAACCCATTTCAACACCCCAGTGTACAGAGTGTGTGTCCTAGCATTCTCTCTACATGTCCTGAGGTTCACTTTGATAGAATTAGCAAAGATCACTTCCCCAACTCTGATCACAATGATGTCCAAATAATATATATTTCCTCTGGAACCCTGGGTAGCGTCAATCTTATCTAAACCTCATGCCACAGACTCTGCCTAGTTGTCCACCAAAGTGCTTCCCTTTTCCTCAGCGGCACAGTTTCCCCTGTGACCAAGTGACCGAGTTCTAGCCAGAACGCAGAAGTGAAGTGTACCCTCTCCCAGCCTGGCCCTTAAAACCTTCCACACAATCCTCCAAGGTCTAAACATATTTCAAAGTTCTTCAATAACTGAATTAAATATTCTCAAAATTTAAATAAACTAAAATTTGAAATGTAGTTCATTGATTGCACTAGCCATGTATCAAGTTTTCAAAAGCCACACGTGGCTAATGCTGCTTAATTGGACAGGAACAGTCTCTTCAGATTCACTAGATTTACTCCCTTCAAATTCTTCACTTTGCTTTGACTGTGATAATGGGGAAAAAAATTGGCTGAGTTTCCTGTTTAATTGTCTCGATTCTCCTCATACTTCTTTGGCAGTGAACAATTAGCGCCAAGTGTATCGTGCTAAATTTTGATCATTACCCTGAGTGCTCACATCAGAGAATGTACTAAAATTAGAGTAAGTTCTAGATTTAACAATTCCCTTTTTGTTCATCAACATGTACCATAATTGTTGTCTCTTGGTGTACAATGAAATAAAGGAGAAAAACAATGATCATTAAGGGCATGCCCCATAATGTAGTAAAAGGATGAGTGCACTGGAAGGTAAAGGAACTAAGTCCTGGTGTTCTCTGTGCTAGTTAACATTTCCTGCCTCTCAGCTCCAAATCCACTCTCCACTGCCTGGGATGCCGGAATATTTCTCTGCTGCCTGCCGGAACAATGCTAACCTTTGTCAGTAGAGGGCGCTGGAGGGACATTGGCATGAGAGCAGCCTTGCCTCCTGGATCCTGTATGTTGTTCCCCTCTTGCTCTTGGCAGCGTTGGACTGGTGTGAGGACACTAAAGGAAGCTCTCTCCCAACAAAGGCAAGTGGCACCTGTGCAGATGGCATCCCATTAGATTCCTGGGCACTCCAGCTAGCCTCCTTGCAGCAAGTCCAGCAGCGTCCTCCACCGGGAGCTTTCCAGGCAGGTTTGAAGGAGGTTTTAGCAGCGCTCCCGCCCAGCAGGTGGGTTCCCAGCAAGTCCCATGGTTTCCTGGTGCTGAGTTCAGCAGCACGTCTCCAGACGTAGCTTCCCAGGAAATTTCCCCAGGACTCCAGCAGGGGTTTCCTGTCAGTCTAGGACGGCTGGCTCCCTGGGGGTTATTTCCAGGCCCGAGCCCCAAACCACAGCTTAGAACCGACTATAGACCAGCTCTGGCCAGGCAACCCAGGGGAGTCCTCTCCCATCCAGTGAGCTATAACCAGACCCGTCTCGTGGGGTCTGAATCCTAGGCCTGGGGAGCTCCCCCTTCCAGGTTAGTCCTTCCTTGGGTGCTCTCTCAGAGCCGAGCAAAGTTCCTGCAAATGGTAATTCTTTATTTGTAGCATCCTCGTTTGGTTTCTGCCTCCTGACTGGAACCTAACTGATACGCCTCTTGTGCAATTCCTTGCCCAGGTGATATTGTGTGCGACATGTCACTTCTCCAGACTTTGAGAGTCTTTGCTGTAAAATAGGAATATCTGATTAGCTCGAGACTAGGGAGAGAGCATACCATTTTCGGGACCCCTGAAGTGCCAGTTGATACCTATTAAAAAGCAACTTCACCATTTCTCACGCAATTATTAAAACACTTTCCTCAACTTGAGAGAGAAAACACAAAAACTATCACAACTCAAGGTTTGCTGTAACCTGTGGAGAAACAGCTTGCTGAAGTAAATAGTAAATGAAACTCTCACATCGCCCCAGTCACTATCCCATTGGCAGCTTTTCCCATATTCAACATGGCTGAGTGGCGTTTCCTCCGGAATGGTCTCCAGAGACCGTGGGTAGGCTGTGTGGGAGGCGCTCCCTGCAGGACTCAAACTACCCTGAGTCTTGTCCTGCTCACAGGCATCAGGCCAGACAGGTGTCTTCAGTCATTCATGCTGGCTGCCCTGCAAGGCAAACCTCACTCAGGCTGTGAGCCTGCCCACCCGGAAGCCCCACGTGAAAACCCTCTGTAAAGGCAATGGTGCTCTCTAGGCCGCGGGCCTGCGCGGTCCTTGGGCCTGGGGCCTTCCATTCTATATAAAAAAGTATAATTAATTAAATTAATAAGGAGTAGAATAAAGACAACAGGAATGGAAAGATTCTTGATCATCTTATTTATTGCCGAAGAACCATGTAAAGACTGGGTTCAAGAGACTGGTACTTTGTAAACTACTTGTATAAAATCCTTGTTGATACTAATGGTAATACTGAATAATAATTGAGCACTTATTATGTGACTGGAATTTTCTAAATGAGGTTCTTTATGTGCACAATTTTATTGAATCATGCAAAATTCAAAGAAGTGGACACTATGATTTAGGGAACAAGAAGATAGGTAGAAACAGTTGTTAAAATGTGAGGTTCAAGTTCTGCTTTCTAACAGCATTGCAGGTGCCTACTCTCTGGCCATGGCTGATGAATTCCCGCCTCCTGCCCAACGCATGCATTGTCTCCTACATAGACCATTGCTGCGGCCTCTTCAGCAGTTTTCCTGACCCACTACTGCCCCCTTGGTCTATCCTCCCTATTGTGGCTAGAATGCGATAAACATATTTATTCATGCTTTTAATCTGCTTTAAGTCTTGTAATAGAGTGCTTCTCTAACTACAAAGTGCACACAGGCCACCCAAGGGTGTAATTACAGTGCAGACCTGATGCTGGGGGTATGGAGGAAGGCTGAGGCTCTGCTTTCTGCCCAAGCCTCCCCCCTCCCCCCAGGAGATGCCAATGCTCTGGCCCAGGGGCATGCTTTGGGTAGCAAGGTTACCATAGGTCATCACCACATACAGCGAAGCACCCAAATGCCCTGGTTCTACGAGCTTGTAGAAGCACACTTCCCATCACACTCCCAACCAGCACCAGGGGCTCCACAGAACCACTCCGTCTCTCTAGTAAGTTTTCTTTTGGCCTTGTTGAATTTTTTTCTTTGGCAAGATGACCCTTGCAGATTGTCTTCAACACTCACTCCCCATTCCCCACCCACCCCCAGCCTGCTAAGCTCCTCCCTACCCTTGAAGATGCAGCTCAATTGAAATTTTGATGAAGTCGCCTCTCAGGCAGAATTAATTACTCCCTTCTCAAAATTAGCCTAAATAGCTGAATTTTGAAGTGACTATTTCCATCTCCAGATATGTGGTCCTTGCCAGCCTCATTCATGTTTGTATTTGGGGTTTGCTTCATGCCAAACATCAATAAGTGCTTGTCAAGTTGGCATGCGCTGGGGAAATTTAAATCACTTTTAGAATGTTAGCGTGGGCTCCGGGAGTGTCTGCATGGGGCACTGCCTCCCAGATCAGAGTAAGCTAATTGATTATCTAAGATCTGCAGGTGGGAGCCTCCAGCACCAAAATACTGAAAGATGAAGTCTCTTGAGCCTAAAACCTTGTAGATAGCTGCATGAAATGAAGTGGGGGACCCACTTGTAGCACTTCAAAGAAAGAAACCTTGGCATATAACTTATATTTTTGTTTGGGGGTCATTTGTTCCACCCGCTGTGAACAGGGGGCTCCAGTGATTCAAAGAGTCTTCAAGCCACATGCCACTTAGTTGTCCATTTCAGTGGTGACCTTGCTCTTGCCTCTCTTTCATGTCTTTTGTGCACAATTGATTATTCCAGCCAGAAAGCTTTCTCCAAAATATGGCACTAAAAGGCAATAAGAAGCAATTTCCATGACTCAATGACAAAGTGGTTTTTTCTTCTTTTACCTCTTACTTTATTAGATCTTAAGTTACAAAAGCTATGGATGTAACAAGTTGTACAATGAAAATATGGTGTCCTGCTTTCTTCATCCCCTGACCAGTCCTCTAACCTCCAACGGAGGTGGCTTTAAGAAGCATTTTATTAAAGGCAGAAACACCGAGCTTTGCTAACAGATGAGATAAAAGGTGAGGGGACCAAGGAGGGCTCTGGTCACCATGGGGCCGTTCACTCGGGGCCGCAGCAGCGAAGGATCAGACTGGAGGAGGCGGGGAATCGGGAGTTCCTGTGCGCCTGGCCACAGGAAGCTTGTGGGTCATCAAGTGAGGATTCTGAGCAGCAGTCAGATGTCAACCTGTTGTAAAGAGAGGAGCCCAAGCTGAAGGCTGCCTTGCTGAGTCATCAGCACTAAAGCAATGGGTCTGGACAGAAAAGGACAGCAGGTGTGTAATCCTGTAAGTGATGTTGTTGTTGATCCTCACCTGAGGGTATTTTTCCATGGATTTTTAGAGAGAGTGGAATGGAGGGGGAGAGGCACAGAGAGAGAAACATTAATTGGTTGCCTCCCACATACACCCCAACCAGAGCCAGGGATCCAGCCTGCAACCAAGGTACCTGCCCTTGACCAGAATCAAACCCAGGACGCATCAGTCTGTGGTCTGACTCTCTATCCACTGAGCAAAACTGGCTGGGGGCCTGTTAGTGATTTTTAGAACAATAGCTTTACTATTTCACGACATATAGTGATTATTCTTAGTCACTAGTCTGTGTCCAATACTAGGTTTTTTGGTTTATTTGATTTTGATTTTAGGGTGTTTTTTATTTTAGAATTGGCTATTTAAAATCTTATTAAATAAGTTTCTAGCAACTGGAAACATAATCACAATTTGTTGATGTCATGATTATGTAAATAAATTTTATAATATTGAACTATCGTCACACAGATTTAAGAAATCCTACTGAGTATAAGTCTGCATGTAACATTATCTTATTTTTTAAAATATTTTTCTATACTTTTATTACAGCCTCTTCACACACAGGAGGAGTTTTCTGTTTTATTTTTTTAAGAACTAGTTTTAGTTTTATTGATTCCTGCTATTATTTTCTTATCTATTTCATAAACATTAGTCCATTCCTATTTCCTTAGAGATTATTTTTCTGTTCTTTTCCAGTTTCCTTCATTGAAAATTAGTTGATTTATTTTTAATTTTTTTCAAGTTATGAAAGCTTCTAAGAACGAGTTTTCCTCTCAATATATCTTTACCTGTATCCCATATGTTTTTTCTTCCTTTCTGTCCACTTGTAAGTACTCTGTCCTGTCAAGTTTATTTTCTCTTTGAAACAAAGGTTATTAAAACAGAGTTCCTTCACTTCCATGAGTTAGTTCTTTCCACTTTACAGTTTCTGCTACAAAAATAAATGTCAAAGCTATGGGCACCTACAGCAACAAGTATTAGTAAGGAAGCATTGTGTGGTTGCTTGGGATCAGAAACAGCTCTGTTCAGTTTAACTCCACTCTTTTCCAGCTATGCTTTTCCAGACACATACTGCCATGAGACTCAGTTTCCACATCTATAAAATGGCAGGAAGATGGTTAACTAGCTGTGCTGCCACCTAACAGAGTAATCCTGGGGCTGGAGTGAGGAAATGGATGTGGCCACACTTTGGCAATAGTAGTTTTCCTCAGCATGCCAAGTGAATAATTGGAGAGCATTATGCTAAGTGAAATAAGCCAGTCAATGAAGGAAAAATACCACATGATCTCACTCATTCATGGATAATAGAGACCATTATAAACTTTTGAACAACAATAGATACAGAGGCAGAGCTGCCTCAAACAGATTGTCAACTGCAGCGGGAAGGCCGGGGAGGGTTGGGGGGCAGGAGGTAGGGGGGTAAGAGATCAAAATTTAAAACTAGGCCATTATTTTCTCTCTCTGTCTCTCCCCATCCTTTCCACTCTCTCTAAAAATCAATGGAAAAATATCCTCGGGTGAGAATTAACAAAAAGACTAAGCCATTAGGATGTGCAATGGGAAGTGACTGATTTTAATCTCCACTGTCCCCGCAATAGAACACCAGAGCTGCTTTGTGGACAATGAAGCACCCTGGAAGGTTCCCAGAAACATGCAATGACCCCTCCTGAAGGGGTCAAGAGGCAGGGCAGAGCCAATGAAAGGTCATGGTCATTATCATTGTCAATGTACACTCCCTGAGCAGTGACACCTGCAGTATTTTTGTTTTAGAGATTTTTAGAGAGAAAGGTAGAGAGAGGGAGAGAAACATCGATGTGACAGCAAAACATGGATTGATGCCTCTTACATGCCCCCTACTGGGGATTGAACCTGAAACCCGGGCATGTATCCTGACTGGAAATCCAACCAATACCCTTTTTTGTGTACAGAACAATACACAACCAACTGAGCCACACTGGCCAGGGCCACTTGCAATATTTGGATCACACTCATAACTGATACAGCAGAGTACACCGACCTAGGGGTTGAGTGCTCACTGTGGTGGACAGCCTGTATTTAAACCCTGACCCACCACTTAGTATCTGTGTCACCGTGAAAAGCTGCCTACCATCGCTGGGCCATGTTTTTCTCATCTATAAAAAGAGAATAACACGTATGTAGCATTTAAAATTGTGCGTGACACAAAGCAGTACTTAAATCTTAATCATTATTAACTAACAAATCATTTCTAAAATTACCTCTCCCCTCAAATATCCCTGAACCGCAATAAGATATGTATTTGAAAGTGCTCCATGAGTTATTTTTTGTTTTTGTTTTTTTCATTTTTTCACTGAAAACCCATCAACCATCCCACACAAATCACAGTTTGATTCCCAGTCAGGGCACATGCCTGGGTTGCGAGCTTAATTCTCCAGTGTGGGGCCTGCAAGAGGCAGCCAACCAATGGTTCTCTCTCATCATTGATGTTTCTATGTATCTCTCCCTCTCTCTTCCTCTCTGAAATCAATAAAAGACATTTTTAAAGTGAAAACAAGATGAAAGAAGATTATTTCCCCACACTAAAGAAACAAAGCTCATTCTGCTGCTGACCTGTTGGATAGAACAGGAAGACTGGTAGGTGAAGGGGTGTGTCTGAGCCGGGGATGAAGACAAGGGTCGGCAGGTGCTGAAGTGGATCCGCCTCAAACACACCGAAAGGAAGAGGCCAGTTCACAGTGCACCTGCTCCCCTCTCCCAGGACGCCCAGGTGAGGGTCACTAAGCGGGGTGGGGGGCAGGCTGAGCTCCAGAAGCTGGTGACTGCATTCAGCCACAGAGCCCTCCCACTCATTCTCTTGACATCCCAGTCCCTGCCCCTCCAGTGTCTTCCTTCCTCCCCACTCTGGCCCATCTCCTCACCTTGGCCAGCATTGGGCTGACAGGGATCATTCAGTGACTTCAATTGCTTGAAAGGCCTCTGATATGTCACCATCAGTAATGGGCAGGAAGAGCTGCAGGCTATGGAGCCAGTCAGTTTCCAAGTAGCTGGCAGATTCTAATCACATCACTTTGAATCAGGATTCCATGTGCTCTCTCCTCAAGGGAGGCCCTGCATTTGTGTCTGCACTGGGGATGGGGAGAGAGGTCTGCATTGTTGTTAGGATGGGAGCAGAGTGTCTAAAGGTCTATGTGCATTTTCATGTCTTGTGGTGCTGTCTTTAAACCACTTCCTCTAACTTCTTTTCACTGCAGCCTTAACAACCATTATTTATATATATAAAAGCCTAAGCGACCGGGCAACCAGCCAACCTGCCAGTAGCTATGATGTGCAGTGACCTCCGGCTCTGTGTGTGACAGGGGGTGGGGCCACAACCTCCCTATCCACCCTGCTCTGTTCGTGACAAGGGAAGGCGCCCCAACTCCCTGATCAGCCCTGCTCTGTGCCTGATAGGGGGGAGCGCCCCAACCCCCTGATCGCCCTGCGGCTCTGTGTGTGACAGGGGGCAGCACCCCAAACCCCCTGATCGGCCCTGCTCTGTGTGTGACGGAGTAGAGCCATACCCTCCCCATTGGCCCTGCCCTGAGTGTGAGAGGGGCAGCACCCCAACCCCCTGAATGGCCCTGCTCTGTGGGTGATAGAGGGCAGTGGCCCAACCCCCTGATGGGCCCTGCTCTGTGCATGACAGGGAGTAGCGCCCCAACTCCCCAATCGGCCCTGCTCTGAGCCCGACCAGGGGCTGCACCTAGGGATTGGGCCTGCCCTCTGCCACCCGGGAGCAGGCCTAAGCCAGCAGGTCATTATCTCCCAAGGGTTCCTAGACTGCGAGAGGGCACAGGCCTGGCTGAGGGAACCCCCTCCCCGAAGTGCACAAATTTTTGTGCACCGGGCCTCTAGTATATATAAAAAGCCTAAGTGACTGTCCAACTGGTAGCTATGACACACACTGACCACCAGGGGGCAGATGCTCAAGGCAGGAGCTGCTGAGCTGTGGTGACTTGGCAGCTGCAGTTCTCAGGTGGTACACCCGGAACCAGAGAGGAGGGAGCCTGATCTTGGGGTGTGTCACCCACGACCCGCCCTCTCGCAATCCAGGACCCCTTGGAGGATGTCAGAGAGCCTGTTTTGACCCCATCCCTGCAGGCCAGGCTGAGGGACCCCACCTGCCAGAAGGACTTCATTCACTCTGCAGATGCCCTTCGAGCCCCAGTGCCACCCCAGGTGCTGCCAGCCGGGGAGAGAGTGCAGGAGGTTGGCTCCAGGGTGTGTCTGGCCCATCTTGCCCAGTCCTGCCCCGCCAGCGACCTTCTACTTAATTTCCTCTCAATGTGCATGAATTTTTGCACCAGGCCTCTAGTGTTTACGTAATACTTTAAACATTTTTCAAAAGGTGCAGTTTTGGAGAAGAGGCTCAGAAGAGAATCTGCTTGGCTGCCTCACTCCCAGAGGCCCGGGCGTATTCCTGGCCTGTTAATAACACCTGTTTCTGTCCTGGCAGGTGGCAGCAATGATGTCTCCCTCATGCAGGATTTGCCAACATTCACTGCTGGTGGTCACGATAGAAATGGGAAAAGGGTAATTAAGGTTATGTCATGATTGTCATGGGTTAATGATGACCACAGATTCTTGCTTCTCCCATCCTTTGAATCTGGGCTGACAGGGACTCTCTGGCACAGCAGAATGTGGCAGGAGTGGTCATGTGACAGTTGCAGATCTAGGCCTTAAAGAGTCTGGAAGGTTCTTCTTTTGCTCTCAGCCACCCTGTCAGGTAGGCTATGGTGCTGGAGAGACCACATCAAGAGTGAAAGCCACCTGGCCAGCGCCCAAGTTTTCTAACGATTGCAACAGAGGTGCCAGATACCAGTGAGTCAAGCCATTTTGTTGCTGCCCCAGCCAAGCTCCTGCTACATGTAGCCACAAAAGTGACCCCAGGCCCCACCACCTCGACCCCATTCTCCACCAGTTATCTCTACTGAGCCCTACCCAGGTTGTAGAATCTTGTGTTTTAAGGTTTTACATTCTGGGGTGATTCGTTACACTACAATAGACAGCTAATATAAATGCCTTCTGGAACTAATGAGCGTCTCCAACTGAAGGATCGATGTGTATATTAACCTCTGTTCTATGTGACACACCATTGTGACACTTTATATCTAAGCCACTTGTAAATATTTTAGGATATATAGAGATATACAGCGATAGAGATATGTCTTCTAAAATCTCCTCTATAAATCAGTTATAATTCTTCCTATTATATAGTTGAAGAAACTGAGTTCAAAGGTCAACCTAGGGTCCCACGTCTAAAAAATAACAAGCAGCCACTGAACGACGCAGATGAATCTGATTCCACAGCCTGTGTTTCTTCCGAGAAAGCACACTTCCCCTTAATTTTGGTGTGATACCTTCGGTACCCTGCAGCCTGACAACATGTCTAACATCTGAGCTGGGTGGTAAGTGCTGGGTAAAAGAAATTATCAAGGAAACAAATGCTTCCCAGATCCCTAAGGGAAGCTCCCAGTGCCTTCGGCCTCTCTGCTGCAGAGCCCTGCAGTGCCTGGGTACTGCTTCTGTCAAGACCAAGCACAGCATTCATTTCTAGCTGTGAGCCTGTCTCTTACCAACTATTACACCACCAGTGTGCTGTGGAGCCTATGCTTCTGCTGTCTTTGTTTGATTTTAATGGAGCATTCCTTGGGTTTTAAATAGTGTGAAGGTCATTAAAATTGATTAAGTGAAGCTTCCCAGTGAAAATAAAAGGGCTGTAGTATTGTGACAAATTTATAAGTTATCCATCAATAAGTTATCCATGAACAAAAGCTGAGAGAGAGAGAGAGAGAGAGAGAGTGAGAGAGAGAGAGAGAGAATAAGAAGGAGGAGGAGAAGGAGGAGGAGGAGGAGGAGGAGGAAATGGTGATGATAGCAACAGGGGAAAAGGAAAAGGAAGAGAGGGAGGAACAAGAGGAGAGAAAGGATATGAGCATTGCATTCTGGAAGATGAACTACTGTGCCACTTTCCCAGCCCTGGCGGGTGTGGTTAGAGTGTTGGCCTGTGCACCAGGTTTGATTCCCTGTCAACTGGTCAATGTGTCTCTCACATAGATGTATCTCTCTCCTCTTTCCCCCTCCCTTCCACTCTCTCAAAAAAAAAATCAATGGAAAAAAGCTTCTTACTCCTTAGATGAAGATTAAAAAAATAAAAATATTATGCCTGCTGGTGTGGCTCAGTGGTTGAGCTCAACTCATGAACCAGGAAGTCACAATTTGATTCCTAGTCAGGGTACATGCCTGGGTTGTGGGCTTGATCCCCAGCAGGGGGGCTGCAGGAGGCAGCTGATCAATGGTTCTCTCATCGATGTTTCTAACTCTCCATACTTCTTTCTCTAAAATCAATAAAAACAACAACAACAAAAAAGCCAAATTGCTCCTTTAATAACCACTCAGAAAAGCCCTTTATCTTGTTTTGACTCTCAGCATTCCAGAAGAAGCTCCTGGGACAAAAGTTCTAGCCGCAGAGTCTGGCCTATTTGGTCCACATGCACCTGACCTGCCACAAGATGAGCAGAGGATGTACAGGCCAACGAGCCATCATTCTTCATTTTCAGAGCAAATTTGCCTGGTGCACACATGTGCCAGTTTGGGTGGCCTCACAGCCGTGACCACTGAAACTTGCCACTTGTTCCTGGCAGCAGCTTCCTGGTGAACAAAGAAGCTCTCTGCCAGCCACTGACCTGGGCTCACAACCTGTCTCCCCCACTCGCTGCGGCATTTTGGGGAAGGAACTTAGCATCTCTAAATTCCAAGTTTCTAATCTGGGCAGAAACACCCTTCAGTATAGCAAGGCCGTGTGCCTAGCCAGATCTGCTGCAGAACACACAATCCATTGCCCCCCAGTATCCATTCTCCCTTCTTACTAGTAAAAGAATCCCCTATGTTTCACTGAGCATAGGGCCACCTGAAATAAAGACTAAATTTCCAGCCACCCCTGGTGCTAGGTGTGGCCACGCAACCAGCTCTGCACAATGGAGTCTCAGTGGAAGTGTTGTGTGGGACCCTGAGAAGATTCCTCAATGGAAGAAGCCCTGCTCTTGCTAGTCCTTTTCTGGCTGGAATGTAGATGTGGTGGCTGAGCCTAAGCTGCCATCCTGAGCCAAGGGGGCAGAATCCTAAGGGGGACACAGCAGAGCAACAAGAAAGACTGGATAGCTGATGAGCCCAGAGGCACCAAACTGGCCAGGTTCCTTTAGTTGGAGAGAAAACAACCCTTTTCCACTTCCATTATTTTAATATTTCCTGTTATCCACAACTAACCTTTGGTAGTACTGGGACTTAACAGGTATACTTAAGAATCATTTTTTCCAATTATGTGATTCCTGATTCCTTAAAACCTGGATCAGCTTGACATGTTTTCTTAGCTGTTTTTCTATCTCCTGAAGCAAGGACTCTGCAGGACCTTCACCCTGTGTGCCTGTTCCAGAGACCATGGTGTCCCACACTCTTCAACTAGCCCAGCAATCCCATGGCTTCTGAGCTGAAAGTTAAATTTAAAATGAAAGACATAATTTGGGGGAACTTGCCACATCAAACCATAATTATGTTCATTCATTAAGAATAAAAATAATGACTATGTCTAGCATGTTTTAATGTTTTACTATGTGTAAGTGCTAGGTACCTGATATGGAGCATCTCATGGAATTCTTCTAACAGACTTGCGATTTGGTGCTGTTGTCATTCCTGCACTGCAGATGAGAAAATTAAGGCTCATCCACCCAGCATGGCTCAGTGGTTGAGCGTCGACCTATGAACCAGGAGGTCATGGTTTGATTCCCAGTTGGGGCACATGGCTAGGGTGCAGTTGGGCCCGATCCCCAGTCGGGAGGGGCGTGCAGTGGACAGCCAATCAATGATTCTCTCTCATCATTGATGTTTCTATCGCTCTCTCTCTCCCTCTACCTCTCCCTTCCTCTCTGAAAGCAATAAAAATATATTTTTTAAAGAAAATAAAATTCAGGCTTTCACCACTGCCTTCCCAGAACATCGCCCTGACGACTCAGCCCTTCCGCCAGGCCCTGAGAGCACCCTGTCCCTGCTTCCCCACCTGGTCTGCTATCAAAATAAAGAAGGTGAAGGGCAAAACCTCTCTCCTCAGTGCTGCTGTGTGGACAGAGATGCACTCTCTGTGCACCGAGTGCAGGGGGCTCTCACTGAAAACAGGGTCTTTTCTTCTGGCAGCTTCTTCCTTAATCTCCCACCTCACACATAACCTGCCCAGCCGGAGGCAGGATTTGCATTAACCTCTGCTCACACTTGACTGATGATTCTAATTCCAAACCGCATGGCTCTGTCTAGCATTGACAACGCTCTGAACTTCATGTTAGTTCCCGAGATTGGTTCACACTTTCAATCACTGTAAAGGGCCCGACTGCAGGCTCAGGGATAAGTTCTATGCTGTTCTCTAAATTTATCACCAACTTAATTTAGAATCTGTACTTGTCTGCACCTGAGTTACCTGGACCTCTAGTTAGATGCCATAGTCCGGAGCCTGGCTTGGGTTCTGATCTCTGAATCCCATTAAAAAATCCAGCTGCACAAAAATATCAGGTAAGATAAATATTTGGCCTTTACGTTATAGTCTAAGATGATTTGGTATTAGACAACATTGATCAATGTATAGGTTTTCATTCTGAAGTAAAATAAGTTATTTCTCAAAACAGTGCTAGTAAATAAAACATCTGGTGAGAAAACATTTCTCTTATGCTGAAACCAAAGCATAGACTGAGTATGTTGATGATGCCCTAGGTAACTAATGGGAAAGGCTTCCTGAACATTCACAACTGAGGAGTTAAAACGCATTCTGGTGAATGGAAATGATTGGAATCCCCAGAGGAAGGCTGGTTGCATAGGTCTGCCTTCCCGTGTCAGCAGCGGTCACAGGCATCGTCCATCTGTAATAAATGTGCTAGAGAGCTTGGGCCAGAACAGATGCTACAGTTTACAATTACTATCAAAAAATGAGCAATCTCAAATCTCGTGTTGGTTGTCCAGAGCAGTATCAGACGCTCGTGCTGTGGAAAGGGAATGTGTGGGCCGCTCTGAACGTCTCTGTACTCACCTCCTCTGCTATCATTTGATGCAAGACACTGCCACCTCCTTCCTAAGATGATTGTGAGAGCTTCCCAATGGAGCTCCTGCTTCACCGTCACTCTATTATAGTCTCCTCGCACTGCACCTAGAATGATCCTTTACAATGTCAGAGCTCATGGCCCTCTTCTGTGCAAAATTCTGCAGTACCTCTCAACGCACTGCGAGCAGAGGCTTAATTCCTCACAACTGTCTGCCAGTCCCTCTGAAATCTGACCCCCCTCCCTCTGATCTACCCACTTTCCCTTATTCCTATCATCCCCACAGTCTCCTTGCCATTCCTCTGCGGCATCAGCCGGGTGAGTTCCTGTGTCGATATTCTCCTAGCTTTTGCTCAGCTGTCAGATTCTTCAACAGGCGAAGCTTGACTCTCTGTAATACTGCAACCTGTCTTCCCCTCCATTTGTGCTGTATCATCTCTGACATGCCATGTGATTTTTTAAAATTTAAATTTTACTTTTTGATTACAGTTTACACTTAATATTATTTTGTATTGGTGCTTAGACAATCATATAAAGTGTTCCTCTTGATATTTCCAGAACCTACTTGGCACCATA
>NW_006298960.1:393739-394653 GCF_000327345.1 Myotis davidii | reverse complement strand
GCTTTGCTTTTTCCCGCTTCTCTAATCTATCACCAATGCGTTTCATGTAACCCACCTACATCCCTTTCCTTTGATTGCAATGTATAAAAACGGATGTAACCCTGCCATTCTCCGGAGCACTATCTCAATTCATTGAGGTTCTGCTTCCCGGCATATGTCGACAGTTTGGCTCAAATAAACTCACAAAAATTCTTTACAGGTTTCAATGGTTTGTTATGTTAACACATGGTTATTACAATAGTGGAGGCCCGGTGCATGACATTCGTGCATGACATCCCTCAAGGGGTCCCGGACGGTGAGAGGGACAGGTCGAGCTGAGGGATGCCCCCCCCTCTTCCAGTGCATGAATGTCATGCATTGTAAATATAAGTTCTCCTTGGCATCTTCTTCCAGAAGAGTCCTGTCTTGTCACAGTTGAAGACTTGCTGGGGGATGTATCCTTCTGCTGCTATAATTTCAGCAAACGTTTTGAGGTAATCCTCACCTGCCTTTATATCCGCGCTTGCTGCCTCACCATGTCTGACAACAGTGTTTATAGCATGACTGGATGCCATGGTGCATTCATCAATAAGAAGTAGGGCTTTTTTAATGGTTTTAGCAACTTTACTCTTTATATCGAGTCTAGAAATTGAAGTTTCATTTAATGGAATTGGTAATTTATATTGGGAATGAAAGGTTCTTCCACCAAGAAGTAAATTTGCAGCAATTCCTGTAGCTGCTGTTGGTAAAACTACCACCACGATCTCTAATGTAATGTATTAAAACTTTATACAGATATGTTTTTCCATCACCACCTGGACTATCCAAGAAAAAGCATTTGGGGTGTACAGTTTGACCTGCAATGGCTGAAGTTATAGTCTGAAAGGCTGACAACTGTTCATTATTCAGAGAATTTATCAAAATCTCTGCCTGTT
>NW_006298960.1:389033-393260 GCF_000327345.1 Myotis davidii | reverse complement strand
TAAAAACAAAGACATCAAAGTTTAGTTATGCCTTTTAGCCCTAACTATAACTTCAGCAAAATCATTGGTATGAAAATACAAATTCTGTTCATTTGGCAAATGAATAGCTAATCTTGTGATTGCATGAGATTGGTCATGCATTCATATTGCAGTAAGTCTCCAAACAGCCTCAGGAGCGCTCACATACTTGGAGTCAATGAAGTCCTGTACTTCGTCGTGATTGATAATAGTTTTTTCAGAAATTTGAATATTTGCCCAATCGTGCCCTTTATAGATGCATTTAAATAAATATTTAACACTTCTAATCGATGCGCAGACTTCAACGTTTATATGACAGTTACACTTAAGGCACACATTATGGTTATAAGGGACAATCCAAGTGTTATCAACAACTTTACTTCCAACAGACATGGTACTACCAGATCTTCGTTTGTATTTGAGATATCCATCAATATCTCCAATAGTCGCATTTTGAAATTATTTTGGATATCCCTTTGAACATTTTCCATTTTCCGTACATGGACTATTTGGATTTTGTATTCCACATGATCCATGTTCCATATTTGATTTTATGATTTGAAAAAGTCGAGGACATTGGCTTTCATCCAGAATTTCTGCCTTAACTATATGGTCAATGTCATCTTCTGTTCGTAATTTGGATTCACTAATATCAATATGTGAGCGTGAGGCAGTCCACGTTTCTGAAATTCAATGACATGAATTTTAGCTAATACTTGGCCAAATAAATTGAATTTACATATGTCATTTAAAAGCATTCAGCTTAATATTAAAAACTCTGGCTACCAAGTCAGATCTGTTTTCAACTTTTTGCCAGTGTTGTAAATTGTTTGTAATATCTGCCCATTTGGGGTTGCATATCATGGTTATAAATGAATCGGGCTTGTCATACTTCGTTACAATTGCCATAGCATCCTGATATCACTGCTGCATATTTCTGGGACTACCCTTAAAAGATGATGAAAGTATTTTACCAATCGGCACATTGTCATTTTCAGATCTAGATTTGAGATAATCCATCAAACCACTATATTTCTCAACTCTCAACTTAGATTGGTTTGCTTTGATGAAATTTATCTGACTGGCCTTCCTTTTTGAATATGAATCCACAATAAACTGATGAGTTAATTTTCCTGCATTTAAAATAGGATTGAACATGTCCCATACAGAGAGATGAAATCCATAATACTGCATTTGTGTGACTTGTGTCCTTAGATTTTGTCTCGTATTATTGTCAACTACACTGTTGTCTCTGAGTCTTAATGCAATATCTGTTCCCCAGCCTTGTTCACCATGTGGAAAAAGAATAGGATATTTCATTGCATCTAATGTAGGAAACAGGATATTGATTTGTTTCATTTTAGTGGCATTCGGGTTATTGGGATCTGGTTTACAATGAATGAGCAAGTCCCTTTCAAAAGGAGGTTCTCCATCTTCATTTCTGAATATGACAGCAACCTCAGTTACACAGATAGAATTACATCTACCTGGGTCACTGTTACAATCGTATTTAATCGCCATTGTTACTTCTGTGGGAGCAATACCTTTTGCTGCTGCTTCAGATTGGGCTTCCTTTTGTACCTCATCTACCATATTGTATGAATTTGTTAATTTATTTCATGCATGAGGTTGTTGATGTTGATCATGAGTCTTTCTGAGCAGCCCTGGTTTTCTGGCATTGCTAATCTTTTACTTGTCGCTTTGGCTGTATCAAAATATAGAGTTGGGCAAACTTCCAAGAAACACCATCCAAAGGATGTAAAGTTCCAGTATGGTGATAAACTTGTCCGTGTATTTTAAAACAGCATGGCCCATATCCTGATGGTGATGCAATATTTGCACCCATGGAAGCAAAAGCAAAAGTACTATTTATGGAACAAATATTTTCAATGAAATTTTTACTGTCAGAATCCCTGTTTGTCATTAATCTTTTTAAATATGCCAGGTATTCTGGAAAATGTATATCATTTGGACAGACTTTACCTTTCCTACAACATCAAGTAAATTTCCCATCAGATGGTTTTTCATCAGAGAAATCTACACTAATAAAAGAGAAAGATGCAAATTGACCATACCTTCACAATGCCCACCAGCCAATCAGGAGTGTGTATGCAAATTAACCCCCAAAACTGGTGGGTTAATTTGCATACACAGGCACTGAGTGGCCAGGGGTGGGGGCGATGACCGAGGCATTCTGCACCACCCCAGCCACTCCAGGCCTCTGGGCAGCATGGGAAGGCGGAAAGGCAGCTCCCAGCAAAGCGAAGGCAGAAAGGAGGCTCTGGCTGGAGCCAAGGCAGTGCTGACAGCCATGGGAAGGAAGGCCCATTCTTGCACAAATCTTCATGCATCAGGCCTCTAGTTTAGTGATAGACAAAACTGACATCTGTCATCCCACCACAACTATGTTCAAGGATTGCATCCTCATGTACTCCATTTTTGCTGAGAGAGCAGTTCCTACCAGTATTGGTAATACTTGTTGATGACTGTTCTTTAGACATATTCTGTCATCGCCACTGCCTTCTTTCAACTTCAGAGGCAAGTTGGTCTTTAGACATTTTCTGTTGATAATGCTGGCTTATTTCGGCTGCAGAGCTATGTTGTATCAATAGTTGCTCTTTAGACATATTCCTACCTCCTTGCTGTCAGGGTCTGAGATGCAGGTGAAGGAGAGAGCTGACTGACCAACGGCTGATTCTGGCTGATTCTGTGGGGGTGGGACTCTCTCTTTTCTGCCGTCAAAGTCTGGGCCGGTGCCCATGGGGACACAGCATCAAGTCCTCCTGTGCCAGGAGACCCAGAGTCAAGTCCCCGCCCACTTGCGTGTGCCTGCACCCATACAGATGGGTGCAGCATCCAGCTTCATGGAGGGGCTGAAAGGACTGGGGGACTTCAGCTGCCCCCCTGGTGGGGCTGAAAGGACTGGGGGACTCCAGCCACCCTTCGGTGGGGCTGAAAGGACTGGGGACTCCGGCAGGGCTGAGGAGACTGGGCACCATCTTGTGGCTATGGGCGCTGCCATCTTTGTGACAGTCCATTTGCATATTCCCTCTTTATTAGATAGGATTTGTTATATTCATTAAAATAAATACCTACTTATTTTACTATAAAAATAAAAGGTCTGATCTTTATACTACTTTAAATCATCTCACACACCACTGATAAGTGCAACACATTTAGGGAAACACGGTCCTACAAAATGTGTAAGGTCCTTCATTATTTCTAAATTGCTGTGTAGTGTCTGCCCGGTTCTCTGGGAAATGTCACAAGGCTAAAAAAGACTTGGAGCCATAGGCATTTTTCTGATGGAGAGGAAGATACTCTGCCCTATTTTAAGCTTTTTTCTTCAAACAAATGCTCATCACTGGAGACATTTGAAAATATCAAGAACTTAAAACAAAGCTGCTAGATAGTTTCATACCCTTCTTGAATATCAACATCCCAAGTGATGCCAGCATGTACAGAATGAGACCCTTAATCTTTGGTGCTTTCCAAATAGACAAGAGAAAGAGGGTGTTCAGGCAATTATAATATGTAAACAACTTGCTGTGCTTAGTGTAGTGGAAAGGACACTAAAACAGAAAACCTGCAGGGCCTGGGTCCCTGTCTCATCTCTGCCACCTACAGGCTGAGCAGGGAACCTGTGGGTAAACTGCTCCCCCTCTGTGGAACTCATTTTTTTCTTCTATAATGAGAGGGTTGGATTAGATGAAAGTTCCTAAGGCTAACATTATTGGGTAACACCCTGGTATCACCCTAAGAAGAATGCAAAATATGCAGTAGTACTCATCAATTTTTTCTAACTTTCGTTATTCTGAAAAAAAAAAATACAACAACCAATGGACAGGGTAGTCTTTAAGAAATATTCAGAAGCCAACATTCCACCCACAGTTTAAAGTAAACTCTCTGTAAAGAGCACTTCAGAGGGGGCATCTTCTAATTGAGAATTTCTGGAGAAAGAGATTGGGGGTGGGAGGGAAGCAGTTGAAGAAAATCTATGCTTGGCACAGGCCAAGTAGCTCAGTTGGTCAGAGCCTCATCCAGATATGTCAAGGTTGCAAGTTCGATTCCTGAACAGGGCACATACAAGAATTAACCAATGAATGCATAAATAAGTGGAACAATAAATCTCTCTCCCTCCCTCCCTCCCTCCCTCCCTTCCTCTCTTCCTCTCGCTTTCTAAAATCAATCAATTAAAAAACCCTGTGC
>NW_006298960.1:367243-388831 GCF_000327345.1 Myotis davidii | reverse complement strand
AAACCCTGTGCTCACCCAGGACAGAACTAATGGGGACCTTTCTCCTGCCCCGGGCAGGGAGTCTGCCCTTGAATATATGAACACCAAAGGCTCACCTCAGACACTTCCCCAGGTCTTTGCCCCAGGCTGGCTTCCGCTGGGACACTCAGACTTGGCCCCAAGGTCCTCAGACGTTAATTCATCCTGGGCTGCTTCGTCCCTGTGCGCCAGCAAGCCGAAGTGTGTGCCTGGTAGCCTTTCGGGTTCCAGGCACTAATTCTCACTGAGCCATCTCACTTTTATGTTTTCTGCAAAACTTTTTCAAAAAAGCAGTAGAAGGCTTTGCATTAACAAAGGCAACGCTTCAAGATGCACAAAATAGCTCAAAGACTTACAGTCGCCTGAATTTCACATCACTCCTTTAACCATGGTCTTGGTCTTCTAAGTTTAACAAGCATATCTCCCTGTACACGTATTTGCATCTTGTGATCCCTCGTTGCTTGTGTGATCTGCCTTAGGGATGAGTACTTAGGAGCCACCTTTATAAGGCCCTCCTGCCATCAGCAGGGTTACACACTCCGCTAGTTCAGTTGCTTGTCATTTCACTGTGTGACAGATTTATGCAGGCACAGGCACATTGGGTCCACACCAAGGGCCTCCTCCAGAGCAAACACCCAGGTCCCCTGCACCACCTGTGAGGGGCTAACATCACTCCCAATCATCTGAAATAATCTCAGGCTCAGAGATGAAGACCTTCGCCCAGGCCTTCCAGCCAGCAGGGCTCTGGCCTCAGACTCCTAGCCTTGGGCTCAAGGCTGTCCCAGGTCAGCCCCAGCACCCCTCCCCACCCAAGGCTCCCTCCACATGCCTTGTTGCACCAGTAAGAGCTAAAACTCAGTAGGTATCAATCATTGCAGGCACTTTATGCCTGTTAACTTACTAGTACATGAAATAACTGAGAAAATAGTATGTTACCCCCATGTACAAATGAAGCAACACTGAGGCAGGGAGAATAGGCCATTTGTCTTAAATCACACAGATTCTAAGCACTGAAGCCAACATCCCAACCCAGGCAGACTGCCCTCTGCTTCCTTGCATAGTGTGGAAAGGCATTCATTCGCATGCTGAGCTCAACCCTGCAACAGCTGATGTGAGCACAGACTGCAAGCAAGACCCCCCTGCAAAGCACTCTGCCTCACTTCTGGTTTAACACCTTCTCTGCCTGTGAAGGGCGGCCAGAAAGTCACAGCTAGGGAGGTGACCTATGTAAGGTCGTGAGAAACGTGGGTAAGGCCTGCCAGTGCAGCCTGTGAGCACTGGTCAGGAGGCCCCCCGACCCACAGCAGGCCCCCAGTGACTGCCTGCCTTGGGCCTGGGCCAGGTAGAACTGTGCACCTCCACCAGGGCCCTGCCAGCCAGGAAGCTGTTATGTGACAATGACTATTTCTCTGTATAGTTTTCATTACTTACCTATGAATCATTCGTCTCTTGTAGCCTTTTCTAATAAACTCTGAAATGTCTTGTTTTCTGCCAGAATCTCACTGGGGGATGTTGTTCTCTTTCTCCCAACGCACACGCATACACACTCACACACTCTCACACACACCAGTTAAGGTCCACAATGCCTTTTGCCTGCCTGCACGTTCCTGAATGTGCTTTCTACATATAAAATGTCCTCATACTAGATTAAAAGTCCAACTTAGATGCCACCTTTTCCAGAGAGTCTTCCTTGATCTCTTCTGGCAAAAGGATTAGACTCTTTCGCCTCTCTCAACTCTAAGAGGCTTTTCCTTAGCTCTTCCCCATGCCTTCATCTCCCATGTTCACACCTTATCTTCCCAGATCCCCTTGACGATGAAGTACTTGCTGTGCTCCTTGTCTCCATAATGCTTAGATCAATACCAATCAATAGATATTTGTTGAATTAATTTATTTTGATAGTTTTGGTCCCCAGTGTCGTCTGGTGTTAGAAATTAGATTGTGATTATCATTCATGGTCTCTGGTGATGATGAAGATTAAAAACAATGAAAGACAATAAGAAGTGCAAATGAAGGTGAACATTTGATTCAAAACAAGAAGATAAAGAAAAATTATGCATCCCACTTCTCATACAAGGAAATGTTATAAATTTGCATTAAGCACGTATCCTACTGGGTAGAGCCAAGAGCCTGTGGTTATCTCCGTCTTACTCCTGGAAACTCTATAGTCCATAACCTTAATTCTCCTCCTGCTATAATATCAACACATTCACTGATCAAAATTTTAAAATATCGCAACAGAGCAAATTATCATTTTAACATTATTTTCTCACCCTCAAGTGATATTGGTGGATGGCTTAAAATATGTAAAAATATTCAATGTCTCAGTCATCCTCTGGGAAATTTAACTGTTGTTTTCATGTACATTAATAATTTCTTGGTGTAATTTTTCCCAAGAGAATGTATCAAGAGAAAGTGTGCATAGATTTACATATGTAATTGCTAATAAACCTCCCAAGAAGAAAATAGCCTTCCATCCAGGTGGAAACTGTATCACTTTAAATCAAAGCTTAATGACTATCGAAGTATTTTTCTGAAGTTATAGAAAAATGCTACGCTATAAGTCAAAGGAAATTAGGAAATCAAAATGGCAATTTTGACAAGCAGCTACTCATCTGATGGTTGTATGAGCATGTCCCAATCCCTATGATGCCTCATCTACCACTTTGTCTGCCCAGGCTGTGTACACCTTTCTAATGTGGAGGCAATTCCAAAATAGTAGGAAGGTGTGGCTCTTCTCCCATCACCAAAGGGACAGACAGTGCCTACCCCAGCTCCCTGGCTCCAAGAGCATAGGCTTGTGATGATGAATCAAAAAGAATTGACTAACAACTAGAATCCTGCAGATATTTAGCTTATAGGAAAGATGGTATCTCAAGTTAGAGCAATAGTGTTGTGGGTACATTTTTTAAGTCAATTGTGAAAAAAAAATATTTGAAAGTTACTTATGACATTTGGGGTTGCTTCAAAATTCTCCAGCAATAATACTAATTGTGAGTGGGGGATAGACTCAATAAGGCAATTAGAGCTGTAATAATCAGGGAGACTGGAAATGGATGCATGGAAATTCATTATACTCTCTTGTATGCTTGACATTTTTCATAATAAGTTTTTTTTAAAAGAAACTTATTTAAATGCAAGAGTATTTCAGGGCTGTCCTGAGCAGTGTTAGTGCTGGAGGCAGGCGAGCACCCAGCAATACCAGCGGGCCCGCCCAGCTTACGTTGGTTGCTGTCCATTTTCTAAGCTAGGTTCCCAATCTTCCTGGAAAGTCAGTGAGCTACCTAATATCCTACAATACATTTTGTTTTCTGATTAAGTTCCCATAGTTTGCAACCGAGAACCTGAATAATAACACCTGCTAAGTTAAAAAATCCGGAAGTCTTTCAGCTTGCCTCAGCTAGTGAGTGCAACAAATTAACATGACATTGGACCACGGCTCAAAAGTGCAACTGTTCTCCCCTCCAAAACCCATGACTGGTTTTGATAATTAAACTGATAGGGATTAATTACCTTCCTGTTATACCTGCTTATGGCCTGAGAATCCTTCTCACAGCTCTCCTGGCAGCCACTGCTTCACGTAGCTGACTGGGGAATTAAAAGATATTTGCCATTCCCAATCCAGGCAAAGCAGAATAAGTGGGAAAATTTGCCCCTCTCCTCTAAGACCACATATTTTTAAGCTGATTAAATGAGTTTAAGAATATTGTGTCTGCCCTCTCTCTTCTCCATCTTCCCTTTCTCAACTGCAAAGGTACATGTGACATATACATTACATGTGGTATGAATTAATATCAGAAACTCTTCAAAAGCAAACTTCACTGTAAAGGACTCTCCTTGCCCCTGACATCTCTTGTTCAATCTAATCTCTGTATATGCTGGTTCATAACCCTGGGACCTCCTCAGGTGAAATCTGAAAGGACCCCGAGGACTCTCCTTGCCCCTGACATCTCTTGTTCAGTCTAATCTCTGTAGACACAAGGCAAAGAGACACCAAAGAAAGAGGCTTTGTCATAAGCTCCCAGGCCTTGTATTTTCTAACTTTGCACGATGGCATGCTAAAGTCTCCAACTTACCCTGTTCTCCCATCTCGTCTGTCAGCCCTGAAGGTAGCAGAGTAGTGAACAACCAAATACTCTTTTTCAATCTCAGCTCTTCTTCCAATTTCCTAACTTGAACTTCAGCCTTTAGTTGGGCATCCATGTCCAACCAAACTGCCCACAGTAGAGGCCAGCCCACTGCGCAGCTGTTCACTTCCCTTCCTCAAACAAGTGCCATGACCAGCTGGCATTTATGGGCATCCCGTACTCAGGAGGCGACATAGAGGTCACGCCGGGATTTATCTTGCATATCCCTTTTCCCAAGACCCCTTTCTTCCATCTCCTGGGTGGCTCACCAGTTGTTAGTTTCCAACCCTGGGAGTCTCCCGGGAGAATTCTGAAATGGGGAGGGCAAGGAGAGGTAAGAGGCAGGCCACTGGAGTTCGGTAGCTGGCAGGTTGTATGCAAGGGAACTGACGTATGAGCCTTGCCTTCGCAAGACCAGTTGATCTCCACATTTGCTCGCCAGAATCTTAAAGTTTTGACACAAAAGAGGCCCTAATGGGGGCCAGTCATGTATACAGTCCAGAGGGTCAGGACAATACCTTACTCCTTCACAACTGTGTCCTGTGGCGGCTTCCAACTCAGGGAAGGCACTCGGAATGCACCTTGCAAGGTCAAGGGAGGGCCTCCCAGGAGCATTGCTCTGGTCCTGTGCTCAGGCCAACCATGGTCGCCTTCTCTCAGTGACCTCCTCCACCAGCATCATCTACCGCAAACTACTTGCCCCACACACACCTCACACATGTTTCATAGCAGAGTTTTTTTTAAGTCCTCCCAAGAACAGGAGAAGGGCACATGAATTGGCATTTCCCAGCCCTGGAGGAGGTGCCAAATTGCATACTACAAATTCTGGCTTCTGGAACTTTCTTATCATAAAAGCAGAAATAAGTAAATAGGATCGAGGTTAACCCACACAGATCATGAAACTCAGAGAAACCACCACAAGCAAAAAGTGTAAAAATAATCACTTTCCCTCAAAAGTTAGTACTTCAAGAAAGAACAGCAGCTTCCCCTCCCACTCACTTACCCCTGGGACCACCACACCCATGTGAGGGGCAGGGAGAGAAGCTGGGCTCAGGTTTCAGGTCTGCTACTCAGAGCATGACCTTGACAGTAATCTCAACCTGGACCTGCCCCTTCTGCTCTCTGTGCCTCGCCTGGGTGTAACAGGATGGAGTGAGGGGCTTTGTGGGAGGCTCTTGTTTTCCTAGAATTGGTTACCAAAGCCCGTGGCCAAGATCAAAAGGAGCCAAGTACCCAGCACAGCACATTCAAAACGTGCCAGCAGGGACCATTTCAGGGTTTATGGGGGGCACATCTCGACTACCACTACCCTTTCACAATCACCAACACCCCCTCTCCCACCCTGAACAGTAAAAAAATTCTCGTGAGAGACATCTGTATTCTTAACCCACTGTAGGATGGCCCAAGAGACCCCATCGCGTTTGCAGGTGAGAGGTACAGCACACGGGTGAGAGGTACGGTACGCAGGAAGGGGGGATCCACATGAAGTGCTGTGGTGTCTGCCTGGCCACTGGGACTGCTGGGAGAATAGCTGGCCAGATGGGCAGGAATGGCCCCAAGAGCAGCAGAGAATTGACTTGACAATTTAACAGTATTTAGAAAGATTTAACTGTTTGCCCTCAGACCAAAGGAGGTTAGAGCCCTCGGGCTTGTTGGAGAAACTGGAGACCACAGGCCAAAGGTCAGGCAAAGGCGCAGCAAAGTCTCAGAGCTCCTCTAAGACACCAGTGAGCCTGCAGGTGCTACCTGTCCTCTCTGAGCCCGTGGACAACAAGCAGGACTGATGGTGGTAACCAGTAGGAATGGGCTCCAGCACCAAATTGCAAGCAGAGGAGAGGGAACAGTGGAGGACGGAAGAGAGCAGGCTGTTCCTCACTCTCCGCACTCGGGCCCAGCTGCACATCAGAATCCCCTGGAGACTTTGAAACCTGGTCCCACCCCAACCCAGTGGCATCAGCGCCTCTGGCACCAGCGTCTAAGTGGTGGGATTTGTAACGCTCTGCGGTGATGCCGACGTGCAGCAGGAGAGATGAGAAAACCGTAGAATTGATTACAAGGTTGACGTTTTAAAATGCATGGGATTCATAAAACTGGAATGAATTTGTCTAGTCGTGGCTGAAAATGCATAAAACTGGGAAGAAACCTGGGGCCACACCTATCCACGGAGAAAATATAACAGTATTTAGAAAGATTTAACTGTTTTATGTTTATATCTTCCAAAGAACTGAGAATCCCCTATCACATTAAATGGGGATACAAATAACATCTAACTCACATGGTTGTGGGTTTTAAAGAAGCGTGTGGAATGGTCACGCGGGCAGACATTCCGTTTGTTCCATAGCTGAAACCCTAGCCTAGCACAGCACCCCACAGGCTCTCAAAGCCATTGTTGAATGAATGGTCATGGACAAATGCTAGTTAACTGTAAGCTTATGCTACAGATCAGCCTACAGAACCCTCCAAATGAATTAGCTCTTCTAACACTGAGTTAGTTCCCTGAAAGCAGGAACAAAGACAAAGACATGGGCTCAAGTAGTTTATTTGGGAGGCGATTCCAGGAAGCCAGAGAGAGAAGGAGAGACAGGGAAGGAAGCAGGCCCAACAACAGGTGCTTAATCAAGCTGATGACTGCTGTGCATGACGAAGGCTGTCCTGCCGGGGGAGCCATGCAGCCATGAAGCAGCGTTGTGGTCACAGGCTTAGGGTTGGGGCTTTTACCCACCAACTCCTGCTCGCAATGGTGCTGGTTACTGTAGGGCACCAATTCCCTCACACTTCCGGGCCGGAGCATGTGGGCTGAGCAAGCGCCTTGCATGCTGGAGAAATCCCTGAGGCCAGAGCTGAGACCCATGAGCATCTGAGGCGAGAGGGGGTCTGCAGGAGAGCTCCCACCACACTGCAGCTGGAAGCAGAGGCGGGCTGAGGGCACGTGGCCTGGGACACCAATAGCATCTGCTCCAGGCCTCCTGCCTAATCCAGTGTTAACAGGTGGGAACTGTCAATGAAAGTTTTGTGAGTGCCTTGGGAGACAGCCATGTCTCTAATCACAGAACCATTTTATAATTTAAAAGGGATTTAATTCTCTTCTCTGTCTAGACAGAAACTAAGCTGGGAGAATGACTCCCTCTCTGTATATTTAAACAGAACATTTCGTGTGCACCTTAAGTTAAGATATGTTAGTCTCTAGTGTGGAAAGTCAGATTAACACACATTACTTTGCAGGGAAACTAATTAAATTTTCTATCTTCTTCCTTGGCCTCTATCAATTAGCTGTAATTTAAACTTTACCTGGGTCTTTCCATAGAGGAAATAAAGCACACAACCAAAGCCCTGGAAAGCAAACACAGTGTTCTTAGGGGAAACATGTAAAGTATGAGATAAAAGCTGAGAACCTGGGTAGTTCAGAGCTCGACTAATTTCAAAGTCTATTGTTCTAGGAGGATAAAACCTCGATGGCACAAAGAACTTAACAAATATGCCGGCCCACATTATCCATTACAAGGAGATATTAATGAAATTCATATTCCCACAGATAAAGAAAATCAAACAGAGAAACAGACCAAATCACAGAGCAAAGAAAGCTATCCTACATAATATTGCTGCCTGGTTTTCTCTCATAGGAGTTCTGGATGTTCCCACAGGCTAATCAAAGGGCTAGTTGAAGAAATGATCAGAATCAGAGAGGACACAAACGTATTCTTGAAAAGTAATCGGACTTTGCCCAGCCCTTCACAGCCTATGGGAGTTAATAGGGTGACGTTAGCAGAAATCACTCATTTCCCACTGGGCTATGCCCAACGGGACACTCTGAGTTTTTCATGGAGTCACGGGTATATTTATGAACACTTCTGCTCCATGTGAGTGCTACTGTTATATCCTGCCAGGCGTCCTCTCACAGGGCAGCGGAACTCCTGGGACCCAGGATGTCAACACTGCACAGTGGTCCCTCTCCCTCTGTCTTATGCTCTGTTTCGGGAGCGTCCAAGCTGGTTCGCTCATCCCCAGTGTCTTAGAGACACAGCGCTGTCAGATTTTATGTACTGCACACGTGCTCTCCAAGGGACTCTGGCATCTGTGAAATCCAAAGAGTAAGGACTTGGAACAAACTGGAATTGCAAACAGTTCTAAGTCCTACAACCGCTTCCCATTGGCTCTGGTTAGTTGGAGACTTCTCCAGATTCCTTCTCCCTTTAGGTGGCTGTTCTGCTGTCCTATGTGCCCTGAAACCTACACCCTGGAAATCCTCAGGTGGGAGGATGTGGCTATTCCTCCCTCCATCTCACTAAGGACATAATCAATAAATTGGATTGATAACATCAAAAAATAAAATAAAGTGACTATTTGTATTAATATCTACTATCTTTGTTACTGTCACCTATTGGTTTCATTTGTTCCTTGTTTCTTTTGTGTCCTTCTTTTCCTGCTTTCTGTGGTGTTAATTGGAATTTCGTGTGATTCAATTTTATTTTCTCTCCTGTGTATCAATTATTCTTCTTTTTAAATTTTTTGGTTGCCCTAAAGTATTCAATAAACATATTTAACTAATCTACATCTACTCTCAAATAACACCATGCCTCTTTGTATCTGATAACAAAGTATTCCCAATTTCCCTCTCCGGCCCCTTGAGACAATGCTGTCATTCATTCCAATTATCCACTTGACATGTTGGCATTATCATTGCCTCAACAGTCATCTTTTAGACAAATTAAAAAGAAGAAAATAAATTATTTTATTTTATCTTCATTTATTTCTTTGCAAATGTTCTTTCTTTCTTTATGTAGGTCCAACTTTCTGACCTATATCATTTCCATTTCTTGCAGGGCCAGCTTGATGGTGATGAGTTTCCTCAATTTTTATTGTTCTGAGAAAATCTTTATTTCTCCTCCACTTCTGAAAGAACATTTCACTAATTATGGAATTCTAGCTTAGAGCCCTGGTGTGGCTCAGTTGGTTGGGCATCGTCCCATGCGCCAAAAGGTTGCCAGTTCATTTCCTGGTCAAGGAACAAGTGGGCCTGATCAATGTTTCACTTTCGCATCAATGTTTGTCTTTCTCTCTCTCTCTCTCTCTCTCTCTCTCTTTCTCTCTCTCTCTTTCTCTCTCTGAAAAATCAATAAAAAATCTTTTAAAAAATTATAGAGATTTTTTGATCAACACCTTAAATATTTCATTTCACTCTACTAGTATTCTTGTTTGCTTTGTTTCTGATCAAAAATCCAGTATAATTCTTATCCTCATTTCTCTGTAAGTAGTTGATTTCCCACCACCACTGCCCACCCCACTGTTCCTGGACTGAAGAGATCTGTTTGCCTGCACTCACCAAAGCCCCTGAGACAAACAGGAGTTTGCAGCAAAGAATTTAAGGATAAATTATTTAAGGAGATGGCACCATGCCCAGAGTCACAACTAATGCCCAAAGACCTAGCTCCCCAATAGCTTCCAGGGGATGGATTATCCAGGGAAACAAATCATTAATCATGGTGACTAAAGAAGTTGGTCTATACTGATTGGTTGATGCTAGGGTAGGAGGCAATTGGTCATTGCATCTGGTCCTGATTTCAGTCATGGAGTTGTTCTGTCTGATTCAAAAGGATTCGCTCGGTGGGATCATTCCACTTTCCAGGGTCTAGAGCTAAAATACAACTGAGGCCAAAATGTTATCTTTAGTTTGATTGAAAACTCTGTCTCTGTTGTCAATAGACCCAAGACCTTGTTCCTACAACTGCTGGAAGCTGGGGCGGGGGGGGGGGGTCTTTAATATTCTTATTAAATCTCAATATTTCAGTGGACCTATGACTCAGAGCCTCATTATCTTGAGGATTTAATGATTAAGCAAGGGAGAGGGAGGGGGGTAAATCAGGGTGTTGGGTGAGGCCAGCTTAAATCAAAAGGGGGAGGGGAGATAAAAAGGAAAGGTCAGATTTTTAAAAATCAGGTTTTTGTGCAGTTACACCACCAGTTTCTTTCAAGATTTTTTCTCTGTCTTTACTTATTTACAGTTTGAATATCATACGGCTGGATGAGAGTTGGCTCTTGTTTATTTATTTGTTTGTTTGGTCATTTAAACTGTTTGGTGTTCTCTGAGCTTCCTGGATCTGTGTTTGTGTGGTCGGTCATTTTTTTTTTAAGTGAAACATTCTCAGCCATTACTCAAATATTTTTTCTGTTCTGTTTACTGTTTCTTCTCCTTCTGTTCCAATTATATGCATATGCCATGTCTCTTGATATCGTCCCTCAGTTCTTGGGCATTTTATTCTGTTTTTCTGTTTGTTTGTTGTTTTTTTCATGCTCTCTTCTCTTCACATTTCAATTTAGGGGGTGGGGGAATAACACCTGTGTTCAAGCTCACTACTCTTTCTCTGGCAGATTCTAGTCTGCTGATGAGCCCATCGAGGCGTCCTTCCTCTCCATCACAGTGCTTTTGTCCTCTAGCATTGCCTTTTGATTCTTTCCTGGAGTCTCATACTCTCTGCTTACACTACTCATCTGTTCTTGCATGTTGTCTGCCTTTTATATTAGAGCCCTTGCCATATTGATCACAGCTATTTTCAATTCCCTGCCTGCTAATCCCAAAATCTGTGTCATATTTGAGTCCACTTCTAAGGATGGTATTTCTCTTCAAAGTGTGCTTTGTTTTGCCTTTTAGTGTGGCTTGTAATTTCATGTTGGAAGATAGACATGCTGGTAATAAAAAACATTTTTTTTTTTTTTTTACCTTTCGTGTGGAGATTTATGGTCACTGGTAGGAGTCAGGTTATACTGAATGTTTGCTGTAGCTGTAGGTGCCAGAGGCTTCCCCCTTGTTTTGGTCTCCCCTCTTGACTTTAGGCTTTCCTAAGTTCTCCTCCTCAGAGAAAGTGTGTGTCTTGCAGCTCTCTCAGCAGTAATCGCTGTTATTATACTGAAACCCTCTTGGTGTGGTTGTAAAGTGGGGGAGGGGGTCTTTAATATTCTTATTAAATATCAATATTTCAGTGGGCCTGTGACTCAGTGCTGTGACCTTCACAAGTATTTCTCCAGCAATATAGCTTTCTTCCCACCTTCCCCGGCTGCAGCATTTTCAGGCCACTCCCTTGAAGTCCTGACTTCTGTTCACTATGTTTTAGGTGAGACAGGAAAGCTAGAGGAGACTGGAGTGGGGGAAATATGTTCCTCCCAGGTGTGATAGGCCCTGGTAAAATCTGTACCTCTGGAGAGAAGGTATTTGTTATGAAGAAGATTGTGGGTATATTTCACAATGGTCCCCTGCCAGCACTGCAAGACCTTCCTCAGATATCCTCCATGAGAACCTGGTAAGGTTCTTAGAGCTACAACCCATGAAATTGTAAGGGATGCCTACGACTGCAATCCCTAAGAGCTCCTCACTGTCATGCTAGTCCACATCAAGCAATTTTCCAAAATTACCAGTGAAGTGTTCTTACCAGTTTATGGCTCCAGCAACTGCCACTCTGGGTAAACAGCTCTCAGCTGTGTCTCTCTGGATGCACCCGTCTCCAGATTTCAAGGTGGTCCTTTTCTCTGCATCTTCTTTCGGCAATTAAGTCCAAAGAAAGTCATTGGTTTTCAATTTGTCTGGCTTTTTCTTGTAAGAATAGGAGGGACAGCTTCCAAACTACTCACATGCAGAAGTTGATCTGGAAGTTCTTTTAATGTTAATCTAAACACAATAGATTCATAAAGGAAAGTACTTGATAAAAATAAATTGTATGGCATTTTAAAACCAAAGACTACCTATGCCACTGAATCATCTTCCTCAAAACTTTTATTGGAAAGCATGACTATGAACATGGAGACTTAAGTGCTTGGGTGTGGTATTTCTGCACAAGATATCCATAGCCTTCATGTAGCAGGGCCTGGTTGCATTGTCAGCTCACTCTACTGTAAGGACAATATTTTTTTATCTATAACTAGAGGCCCGGTGCACAAATTCGTGCACTGGTGAGGTCCCTCAGCCTGGCCTGCGGGATCGGGCTGAAACCGGCTCCCAACATCCCTTGAGGGGTCCCAGATTGCGAGAGGGCACAGGACAGGCTGACAGACATCACCAGTGCACAATCGGGGCTGGGGAGCGATGCGGGAGGTTGGCCAGCCGAGGAGAAAACAAGGGAGGGCTCCATGATGTGTCTGGCCCATCTCACTCAGTCTCAATCTGCCAGACCCCAGCAGCAAGCTAACCTACCAGTTGGAACATCTGCCCCCTGGTGGTCAGTGCACATCATAGCGAGCAGTTGAGTGGCCTTAGCATATCATTAGCATATTATGCTTTGATTGGTTCAACAGCTGACCAGTCGACCAGACACTCAGCATATTAGGCTTTTATTATATAGGATGGTTATGTTTGAAGAGAACTGTTTTATGTACAATGTGACCAGCATGCTGGAATAATAAACCATAACTGTGTGCCTTTTATTTCTAAAGGTGGAATATTTACAATAAATAATAGCCATAATCTAGGAAGCTCAGCCTTAAGCAAGCATTATTGAATCTAAAATCTGAAGCCTTCACTTAGTTCTGTGCTGACTCAATACTAATTTAGAATATGTTCACCTCCATGTCTGTGAGTACATTTTATCAAATATATAAATAACCTTATTATTCACTTCACAATTCTTATATTAAAAGTGTCTTATTCAAATATTAAATATGACTAGAAACCAGAGAAATATAAATTAAATGCAGAATGAGTTACTCAGGCTATGTTCACAAAAGTAGAAACTCCAGGAGAATAGAGAGCATGGCAGGGCAATGTGTAAAGCATCAGATCACCTGACACAGCTGACCACTGTGTCATCCTAGGAGTCACTTGTCTGCTCATCTCTAAGCCTTGGCATTCTTACCTGAAAATGGGAACAATAATAGTATCTGTTAGCCCCAGCTAGGTGGTTCAGTTGGTTGGAGTGTCACCCCATGCAACAAAAAGGTTGTGGGTTCAATATTTCTCTTCCTTCCTCTCTCTCTAAAGTCAGTAAACACAATCTTGAGTGAGGCTTAAAAAATAAAAATAAAAATAATAGCACCTGTTAATGTGTGATGATGATTAAATAACAAGTTCATGAGAAACTTAAGACAGTATCCACCAGAGAGTGAAAACTAAATAAGTTATGATTATTGCCAAGTCCAGAGTCATTTTGTGCCTGAAACATTCCAAATGTGCCTGTTCCACACATGTACAGTTTATAATCAGTACAGGCTTCAAGCCTATGGTCTCAGATTGCCTTGTACTTTATACCCGTTTTGGCTTCTCCCACCCCACTGTTTCTTCAACCCTTTAAGTGTCTATCAGACTTTTGGTCTTTTTTTTTTTTACTTCCTATTTCCTTTTGTTCCTCCTACTTGGAATTCCATTTCTGGCTTGAAGTTCACAGCAGAATTTTAGTTTCACTAGATTTTATCGTCAGAAAATCCCTAAATAGAACTTCCAGTGCCCTTCCACCATTTTCCACATGGGAAGACCCATCCACTTGACCCTGCTCTGTCCTTTTGGATCCCCCACCCCTTGGAAAATTTTAATTTCTTACATCGTAATAAGTAAATTCTTTTAAAAGACAATATGAAACTATATGAAGAGCTTAAGTGTTCATCATCCCTTCTGACTCAGTAATTTCACTTTCGAAAATGTATCCTAAGGAAATAATGCAAAATCTCTGTATATAAAAGGCTAGTGACTGACCAACCATCTGTCCCATCTGACCAACTGGCTGGCCAGTACATATGACGCACACTGGCAATTTAAAAATAAACTTTGACTCGCACATGCATGATACATATAAAGCTCTTGCTGGCACCAATCACATGCATGTGTTTCGGTCTTTCATTGTTGATAATAAATTTGGTGACACTTCTAATATAGAGAAAGGGCAAATAACAATATTAAAGTATTTCTTCTAATTAATTTCCTTTCAATGTGCACAAATCTGTGCACCAGGACACTGGTATAGGAATAAAACCATAGCATACAACATTTTTAATACAGACTTATTTATGACAGTGATAAATTGGAAACAAACTAATGGTCCTACAGTAGAGGAATGCTTAATTAACTTATAGCACATTCACTCTATGGAATATTCTGCAACCATTAAAAAGAAAAATCATAGCCCTGGCTGGGTTGCTCATTTGGTTAGAACAGTGTCCTAATACACCAAGGTTGTAGGTTCAATCTCTTGTCAAGGCACATACAAGAGGCAACCAATGAATGAACAACTAAGTGGAATGACAAACCAACATTTCTCTCTCTTTTTCTCTCTCCCTTTCTCTCTTTCTTAAAAATAATTAAATAGATAAATTTTAAAAAAGAAAAATTATAAAAACTACATAGCAACTCAGAGCAATGCTTATGAGTCAAGTGAAAAAGCCAGAGATATTACTATATATTCTGTATGATTGCAATTATGTAAAAATATGAATGCATATAAAAAGAAATAAGCAAATACTCAAATGGGTAGTAACTATGTTAATGAGATTAGTGGTGGTTCTCTTTTCTGTTTTTTTACTTTCTGTAATATTATTTCACTGATTTATAATGAAAAGAATTTCCTTATAAATATAAATAATTACAAGGCCAAATTCAGCTTCCAGAATATCTTGTACTTTTCACTCAAATGATTTGTATTTCAGGATTAATTTCTCACGCTTGAAATATGTTCTAGAGGGAAATATTTTTCGTTCCAGAAAGAGTAAAGAAAGTAATTTAGTTTAGTGAGGAAATTTTGACCTCTATGTAAAAGTAATGTTATACTTAGATAACGTACTTGCTCCTCTATGAGCAGGGCATATGTTTTGAATTTTTTTTATCATAAAATAGATTGAAGCTGAACTATTCCCTCTCCTTTTACTTGCTCTCTGTTCATCTGATGATGAAGCATTTGTAAGGCTGGGGACTTGGGTGGCATTCAGGATCCTGGCCAAGCAAAGCATTGAGACCTTGGCCAAATACTCAATCCAAACATGCTGAATTGAGGCATAATTAAATGTTTGTAGGTGATTCTGTGCCAGCCAGGTGAAGCACATTCACTGACAGTGGAATGATGAATTATCTAGAATACTGTAAGATATCATTTTGTGTTTGTGTGTGTATGTATTTTAAGAAGGGGAATTACCCATCCTATATAATAAAAGCCAAGGTGACATCACGCCCTCATGTGACACCCTCATGCAACGTGATCACAATATGGCCACCACAAGATGGCCAGCAGGGGAGGGCAGTTGGGGGCGATTGGACTGGGAGGGGAGCAGTTAGGCGTCAATCAGGCCATCAGGGGAGTGGTTAGGGGGTCATCAGTCTGGCAGAAAGAAGCAGTTAGGGGCAATCAGGCAGGTAGGCAGGCGAACAGTTAGGAGCCAGAAGTTCCAGGTTGTGAGACGGATGTCCAATGCCAGTTAGGCCTGATCCCATGGCAGTCAGACATCCCCTGAGGGGTTCCAGATTGGAGAGGGTGCAGGCCGGGCTGAGGGACACCCCCTGTGCACAAATTTCATGCACCAGGCCTCCAGTACCAATATATAAAGAATAAATATACTTACAGTCATAGTGTATGAGTATGAAAAGGGGAAGTATCTACACTAATAAAGGAGAAAGATGCAAATTGACCATACCTTTGTGATGCTCACCAGTTGATCAGGAGTGAGTATGCAAATTAACCCAACAAAGATGGCAGGTTAATTTGCATACGCAGGCGCCAAGTGGCCTGGGGCAGGGCAGGACGTTTGCATTGTCACCATGGTGATGACGCAGGCATTCAGCACCGCCCCAGCCGCTTCAGGCCTCTGGGTAGCATGGGAAGAAGGACAGGCAGCTCCAGGCCAGAGCGAAGGCAGAAAGGCGCTCTAGGCCAGAGGGAAGGTGAAAAGGTGGCTCCGGCCAGAGCAAAGGTGGTGCCAGCAGCCAGAGGAAGGAAGGCCCATTCTTGCATGAATCTTCATGCATCGGGCCTCTAGTATAATAGTAATCTCCTACATTGAATGCCCCTCACACCCTATCATCCTATGTCTTTCCCAGATCTCTCAAAGCCACTGAAAGTGTTTTTTATATGCATAGTCTCTCCTTCTTCATTTCCAGTAAGAATCTATGGTGTCTCCCTCACTACTATGTTGAAACTGCAATAATTAAGTTAACAAATTAATAGTTGCATCTATTTCTGTCTTTTTCTTACTTGACTTTTCTGTAACCTGGATGCTGTGAACATTCCCTGCTCCATGAGACTTTTCCTCATGTGGCTTGCATTTTCCCACTATGTTGGTTCTCCTCCTGCTGTTCTAGGTGCACATTTTCATTCTCTTTGCATGAGTTTCTTTTCCTCTTTCTGCCTTTATGTTGGTGTTCCTTAACTTGCTATGACTCCTCCATCTCTACATATTTTCCTGGACAACTTTATGCATTTCTGTGATCCTTCTCCCACCTATCTACTGATGACTTACAGCAGTGGTTGGCAAACTGCGGCTCGCGAGCCACATGCAGCTCTTTGGCCCATTGAGTGTGGCTCTTCCACAAAATACCACGTGCGGGCGCGCATGTACAGTGCGATTAAAACTTTGTGGCCCATGCGCAGAAGTCAGTATTTTGTGGAAGAGCCACACTCAAGGGGCCAAAGAGCCACATGTGGCTCGCGAGCCACAATTTGCCAACCACTGACTTACAGGATCCATATCTCTATGCCAGACCTCTCCTCTAAGCTCCAGCCTTTGGTATGCCTAACTTCTGAGACAATCCTCCGTGGATGTTCCATGGGAGTGACTCAGATCTGCATGTCCATTGCTGGACTTGTCTTAGCCCTCTTATTCCAAACCATTACTCCTCTAATATGACTTCTCTCTATGACAGAAACCAGCTGCCTTCCTTCTTTGCTCACATCTAATAAGTCACCATGTCCTCTTGATGCTACATCTTAAATATTTCTCATATTAGTTACCCCCCTACATTGTCCTGGCCTAAGTTCAGGCCCTTGACATCTCTCCTAAATTATTTCAATAGTCTCTTAATTTGTAGTGTCTCTGCCTCCACTCTTACTTCCTTCCAATGTCTCATACATCTATTAGCATCACAGTGATCCTGTCATTCCTCAAAATAGCTAAGTAGTTCTTCCTTATAGAAGAACCCCAATTAAGAAATGTAGAAAGAATGATGGAAATTTTTAAAAAATCACCAATTGAAGACTATAGTATTAATGGCTTAGGTACATTCATGGGTAAATGCTAAAATTAGTGGGCAAAAATTAAGGAGAAACAGGACATTTTTATATGATGTCAAAGAATGCCTCCTCAAAATATTTAGTAATCACACACAAAAAATAACTTTACAGTGGATAAACCTGGCACGCACCACCTTAGACAAGTAAATGATGTTAACATCACCAATAATAAGCATTTCAACCATAAGTACCACCTGATATGATCCACTGAGAAGGGCAAATCACTTCTGTAGTATTCTTCCCAATCTAATCATGAGGAAACTTCAGGCAAATCTAAGTTAAGACACATTCTACAAAATACATGACCAGAACTTTTCAAATATGTGGAGGTTGGGAAAAACCAAGAAAGGTTGAAAAACTGTCACAGATTAGAGAATGCTAAAGACTTATTATAACTAAATGCAATGTGGTATTCTGGATTAAATGCCACATCTCTTCTAATATTGGAACAGAAAACAATTATTAGGAAAAGTGGGGAAAATCTGAATAAAGTCTATAATTTAGTTGTTAGTATTATACCATTGTGAATTTTCTAGTTTTGATAAATGTATAAGTTATTGATATTACAGGAAGCTGGGTAAAAAGCATATAAAACTTTGTACTATTTTTGCAACTCCTATGTAAGTCTAAAGTTATCTCTAATTCAAAATTTTAAGAATAAGTATTTCCCTGGTACCTAAAAAATAAATTCCAGTTTCTTTAGCATGACATATAATGTTCCTCACGATCTGACCTACTTGTTCAGCGCCATCTCCCACCACTGCTCCTAACACATCCAGTGTCTCAGCTATGCTAAACCTCTTAGTTTGTATCATTATTTATAAACATACACACAAATACACAGACACACACACTCATATACACTCACACATCCAAAATACCTGAGGCTCACAGACAATTGCCCAACTTTATTTTTAATGGACATGTGACTAAAATACTGGTTCCCACCCTAGCTGGTTTGGCTCAGTGGATAGAGTGTCAGCCTGCAAACTGAAGGGTCTTGGGTCCAATTCTGGTCAAGGGCACATACCTCAGTTTAGGCTTGATCCCTGGCCTTGGTCAGAGCGAGTGCAGGAGGCAACCAATTGATGTATCTCTCTCACAACAATACTTCTCTCTGTGTGTGTCTCTCCCCCTCCCTTTCTCTCTCTCTCTCTCTCTCTCTCTCTCTCTCTCTCTCTCTTTCTCTCTCTCTCTTTCTCTCCCTCTCTCTCTCTCTCTCTCTAAAAAAAAAGCAATGGAAAAATATCCTCTGGTGAGGATTAACAAAAAAACAAACAAAAAAAATTACTGATTCCTTATTTCCTAAACTGCTAGTCTTTATGGAATCATCATAATTTCATTCCACTTCCTGGGACACCCAACTTATGGCATATGACAAATTATAGATAAGTCAACGTAGTCAACTTAATTTCATCAGCTTAATTAAAACTTCTGATGGGGAGTAATACCTCATAATGGTGTATGTTACACATGGAATTGAGGACTCTGAACTCATTCGTCTCAATTGCAATCAATTCTCATGAAGCCCAAAATCGGCATTCATGTGCATTTACAATGGATGTAGCTCTGCTTTTGTCAGTCCCATCACAATCCTGCCCAAACCCTAACGTGAACATGAATGCCACAGTGGAAAACTACTGATGCATGTGAAACAGTCTGGTCTGACTTTCTAATTTATTCACAAATAGGGATTTGATTCTTTTATTAGTAGTTAGGAAAGGTTGCATTAATATTCAGTAGTTAAAATGTGCCATCTAAATTTTTCATAACTTCCATTCCCCATGGGGGAATAAATTTTTTGAAACTACTTCCAGTAGGTGAATGACTTTAAGAATACGGTGTCTGTGAAGGTGGCAAATAAAAATCCTCACAGATCTATGCTTTGGCAAATAGTTGAAATAGCTTTTCTTTAAAGACAAGTGTTAGTCCTGCTCACTTGAAGTTGGTTGAGATTGGTTAGCGTTTGTATACAAGTATGTTGACAATTCTTTGAGTTCTAGTGATTTGGGGGGTTTCCAGATCTTTTCATAAAAATGTTAAAAGCTAATGACATAGTAGAGAGTATAGACAGATGGGCTTGAGGAAACTGGAGGGTTCTAAAATTTAAAAAATTAAAACACTAAATGGGATTCTCTCTCTCTCACTCTCCCTCTCTATCTATCTCTCTCTATATATATATACATATCTCTCCTTTCTCTCTTGGTAGTAAAGGAAGAGGTCACCTTTGTTTTATTTTATTTTTAAAGAAGAGAAACTTGAAGTAGCAGAAGGGGAAACTTCTTACTCAAGTGAGGGAAACTAGAAGCCACAGAGGCAGACAAGCAATCATAGAGAGCTACAAAGGACTGCAATCCCATCAAAACCTTTTATCCTTGGGGTGCTGGCGAGCACCGTGGAGCACTGCAAATTCACAGGCAGGACCAGACGCAAAATTGCCTGGCCAGAGAGAATAACAGCTGCTACACACAAGGCTGTTGATGGACTCTCCTCTAGAACTTGTTCACAAACGGGTAAACAGCCCTTTTCCTTGAGAGTGCCATATCGCGGCATTCCAACCTTTTGAAGTAGGAGCTACTTTTCTGTCTCCCAAAGTTCCGAGGTAGATTTGTAGATAAGAATGTGAGGGACTGGCAGTTCCCAAGCAGGTTCACATTCATAGGCAAACACCCCCAAGATAGTAAAGAAGGGGTGAGGGGAACATCTGGGGACAACCCTCTCTCAAATCCCTTCTCCGAGGGAGAGAACAGCAGGGTACATGAAAACAGCAATTGTCTTAAAAGTAGAAAAATGACCTTATGGACACACATTTATATTGGGGAGCATGAAGAAAGATCAATGAAAGAAATAAATGAATAGATAAACCAACAGTAATTCATCTACATTCATAGAAAAGATTCCAGAAGAACATAACCATTGTATTAATAGTGCTCATCTCTGACCACTGGAATTGTGGGTTGCTTTGTTTTTTTTCTTATTTTGATTCTGTGGAGCACTTACTTTTTATAAGTCTCTGGGATAACCTTGACCACTCATTGGAAGTCCCAGCTCTGGGCAGCATCTATTCTAGAAAACAAGATTAAACCAAATGATAAAACGTTCCTCCTGGATCTAGAATTTTGTCACACAGAAGTAAAGAGGGGACAAAGAAAAACAGGTATCTGGCACTTTGCTAAATGATTTTATTAAGAAGAAGAAGAAGAAATTTTTCGTTTATATCTATAAAAATACTGATTTTGTTTAACAATTACCTCCCAAATATTTCCATATTACCTTTCTTTATTATTTTAATCACTTTTTAAAATGAAATTAACTGAAATGAACAGTTGTTCTAATTTGCCCTCACTGACCTCAAACTCTAAAAAAAAATGTATAGTCCAGCCAGTGTTGCTCAGTGGTTGAGTGTCAATCCATGAACCAGGAGGTCACGGTTCAATTCCAGGGCACATGCCCAGGTTTCAGGCTCAATCCCCAGTAGGGGTATGCAGAAAGCAGCTGATCAATGTTTCTCTCTCATCATTGATATTTATATATCTCCCTCCCTCTCCCTTCCCCTTCCTTTCTTTGAAGTCAATAAAAACATATTTTAAAAAATGTATAATTAAATACAATGATCTCATGTAGAAATGGTAAGATAAAGAATCACTCTGTGGTAAAATTATTGAGATCTTGAAGTAGGGTATGTGGTGAAACAGCTAATAAGGGCTACAAGAACTATCGTAGAGACAGGAAGGCCAAGCATCATGATTTATAACTTAAACCAGGCAGCAGACCAACTTGATCCAACATGGTGACTAATTCCACGCCGAGGTAAGGCCAGCCTCATTAGTCACTCGTTGTAATACATTAGCATACTGATGACATATCCTACAACACCAGGATCAGAAATGGAAAGCCCATCTAAGGATGCAACATGGTTGACAGGGGTCTTCCAAAAAGTCCCCACCCCTTTCTGGAAAACCCCTGAATATTCCTCCCCCTTATTGAATGCCCTACTCCTCGATTAAATGAGCCTCAATATAAGAATTACATCGCCCTAAGGAAGGGCTGCTGTCTGAGGAGTAGGCACTCTCTGCCTCATTGCTTCATTAGTAAACTCTCTTTCACTTTAAACTGTATGCTGGTTTGTCTTTGAATTCTTTCCTGTGGGAAGCCAAGGACACACAGTGGGTCGCAGATCGTGGGGTCCCTGAAACTCCGGAACCCCTGCATCACCCTGAGTCCTCACGGTGTGTCACGAGGACTTCTGAACAGAC
>NW_006298960.1:360433-367158 GCF_000327345.1 Myotis davidii | reverse complement strand
CCTCCCTGCTGCTGCCAAGTGCCCCCAGGAAAGAGATCTGGGCTGGGAATTGGAGAGCACTGGGCTCTGGTCAGCCCTTGTCTCCTGGGCACTTGGGGACCATCTGGAGTGTGCTGTGCACCCTGAAGAGGAGAGCAGGGTGCCTGCCACCCTGTGCGGGGTAGCCTGGCACACATTACTGCCAACGTAGGGAGTCAGTCCCCCTGGCCCTGCCTCCCAGGGTGGGGAACCTCAGGTGGTGGCTTCCAAGTAAAGGAATAAGTCTGAAAATACGCAATCTTTGCCAACAAGCTCTTTATCTAATTAGTCCTTTGTTTTGCTACCTGAGTTCTCTTCTTTATTTTTTAAAAAAAATCTTTATTGAAAGTATTACATATGTCCTCCTTGTACCCCCATAAATCACCCCTATTTATCCCCCGAATTCTTCCCACCCATTGTTCAAAATGTTTTTATTATGACATTTTACCCATTTTAAGTGCACAATTTAATGCATTGATATTCATAGTGTTGTCAACATCACCACTATCTATATCCAAACTTTTTTTTATCACTCCAAACAAAGACTAGGTAGCCATTAAGTAATAAATCCCCAATTCCCCCTTCCCTCCAGCCGCTGGTAATCTCTAATCTACTTTCTGTCTCTATGAATGTGCCTAATCTTGATATCCTATATAATAAAGAGCTAATATGAAAATTATTGTCACATCATCACGCCATCATGCTGTAACAGCTCAGGCACTCAACATTGGAGAGAGAGGAATGAGGGCCAGCCAGGAACAAATGAGCTCACGAGAGAGGAATGGGGAACAGCCAGGCTGTGGCCCTGGAGAGGGACAAGCCGCCCGCCCCATGGTCCCGGATGCCAGTGGTTGCACCCGTGCCTGTGACCCACACCAGGAGAGGGACAGGCCACCTGCCCTGCAGTCCCGGGCACCTACAGCAGCGACAGGCCCGGGCAAAGCCAGCCCGAGTCCTGGGTGCCTGTGGCCAGCCAGAAGGAGGGAAGCCTAGGTCCCGGGTGCCTGCGACTGGCTAGAGGAGGGAATCCTGGGTCCAAACTGAGGCAGAAGTAGTTAGGGGCGATCAGGCCATCAGGGAAGCAGTTAGGGGCAATCAGGCAGGCAGGCAGAGGTGGTTAGGGTTGGTCAGGCAGGCAGGCAGAGGGGTTAGAGGTGATCAGGCAGGCAGGCGAGCAGTTAGGAGCCAGTGGTCCCGGATTGCAAGAGGCAGTTGGACATCCCCCGAGGTGTCCCAGATTGGAGAGGTGCAGGCCAGGCTGAGGGGAACCCCCTTCCATGCATGAATTTCGTGCACTGGGCCTCTAGGAGAAATATAAATAACTTCAATAAGTTAGCACCCAGACCCCTGTACAATGTACTGAGAGAGACATTTAGAATTCAGAGCAGGAGGCAAAGCCATCACATGCTCAAGGTTTTTTTCCCCAGATCTAATTTTAAAAACTTCAGTGCAAGCTCACTCCAAGGAAAAATTGTATTAAGCACAGACTCATTTATTTTCTGCTGATGAACACAGGCGTGAACAGCTGATAAAGTTGTCTCTCTCTGCAAAGGGTGCTAGCAATGAGTTTCAGCTCCAAATTTCAATACCACCCTATTCACTAATGCACTTCTGGGTTTGTTGCCACTGCACTAGGCTAATGTACAGATGACTTAGTTCTATCCTTTTATTGTCTTATTTAGTAGGGATGTCAAGAAAATATGCTCCACCTGCCAGAAAAAATAAAAAGTTTTACACATCCATTCAGGAAACGAATGCAGTGAGAGGTAATATGGGTATTTCTGGAAAAGAATCAAAAATCCTTAACAAAAGCAGTTCTCAGCACCAAGCTGAGTGTGCATTTTTAAATTGGGTGAGTTAAAGGCTCGCAGCAGAGTTTTCAGCTGCCATCAGCTAAGGGTCTCTCATCCTCCTTCAGTACCCATTGAAAATGACCCTGTGCTGGGGCCATGTTCAGGGAATTTCTTATTTGAGTCTCCATTACATTCAATCTCAAAGCCTTGAAGATAGTCACCCAGGGCAGGGCATCTATTACAAATGTCTCCACTCTAGTCCTGAACTTCTTTTTAAAGCTAGTAAGCCTATAAACAGAACCACATACATGATATGCAAGGTCCAAAGCAAAATTAAATTCTTAATTTTTTAACATATTCTAGACAGCAAAAGCAGAGCATTAAAACCATCACTGGATTCTTCGAAGCAGGAGGCCCTACAGAGGGACACATCCCCCTAAAGATATAAGTGCCCATAGAAATGTGAGGCACCTCCTCCAGCAATCAGTGCCACAAATATGGCCACACTGGTCTCCATGAGTCCATTTGCCGGGAGCCGGTCCAAGGTCACCTGCCCGAGAAAGGTTGTTTCCCCAGGTACAGATTTTCCCCTGAAGTTAGGGCGGGAATAAAACCGCTGTGTGTGTGTGTGTGTGTGTGTGTGAACCTAGGGAATACATTTTGAAAAAAGAAGCAGAGGATACTGACTCTCGTTACTGGGTCTCATTAAGCGCACTGCGGGGTTTCTTTAGGCCAGCGATTTTCAACTGCTGTGCCGCAAGAATTTTTAAAACATGCAATATCCAACTATTTAGTGGCACTGACCTCTTTCCCCTTAGATCAGGGGTCCTCAAACTACGGCCCGCGGGCCACAAGCAAATACAAATATTGTATTTGTTCCCATTTTGTTTATTTACTTCAAAATAAGATATGTGCAGTGTGCATAGGAATTTGTTCATAGTTTTTTTTTAAACTATAGTCCGGCCCTCCAACGGTCTGAGGGACAGTGAACTGGCCCTCTGTTTAAAAAGTTTGAGGACCCCTGCCTTAGATGGTCAAATTAAAAAAAAAAATTCAAAGCCCACACATTGATAGCTCTCCAGTGTGAATGCATCATAAATATACCTAATCTTTTTGTCAGATCAGCAAAAAGGTGTAATAATATTTTTGGTATGCCACAGAATTTCAGTAACTAGTTTATGTGTGCCAGGAGATGAAAAAAGTTGGCAATCACTGCTTTAGGCTTTGGACCATGGGACATAGCACAGGATGCTCACTTTAAATCCTTGCTGTAAATTATTTCCCAAACATAAAATATTGCCTTAAGCATAATATCAACCGCTCACATTCATAATACAAAAGGAATATTGAAAAGAGAAATGTCAGCATTTTTACTTAGTAGTAAAAAGGCTGCATGGAGCTAGGCAATGAAATATGAATATTAAGTGCCTAGGAGTGCTTCCACTAATATTAATAATTAGCATTCTGCATTTAGTCAGGTGTGATTAGTACATGATTTGTTTAAATTAGTGCTACAGCACAATTTTTTGAGAGAGAATGCAAAGCAAGTGGACATTCAAGTGTGTCTCCACAAGGTTAATGTTTAGCCCAATGCGTGGCTTTATCATGCACAGCTAGCGCCACCTAGAGAAACAAAGGTGGAAAATTGTGTGGACAGCAAATAGGCTAATTCTGCAACAATTGAATGGGATCAAACTTCACAGAGGAACATCAGCATCTGAGCAGAAAACGGTCCTCTTTGTTCGGTAAACAAAGAGAACTGCCCTAATGAGCCTCAGCGCCGAGCAACTAGAGATTGATTGGAACAGTGGTCGGCAAACTGCGGCTCTTTGGCCCCTTGAGTGTGGCCACCAAGTTTCAATCGCACTGTATGTGCGTGCCCGCACGTGGTATTTTGTGGAAGAGCCACACTCAAGGGGTCAAAGAGCCACAGTTTGCCGACCACTGGATTAGACGCAGAAGCTGGTTTAGTATCTACGGCTGCTCCTAAGCCTATGGTGAGAGAAGAACAGAAGTAAAACATGCACAGTCCTACCAGAGAGGGAACGAGTACTGAGACATTAGCTTTAACCAAGATACCACATTACTTGTCCTTTTCTCCTCTAAACTGCTGATGTGCGTTAAAAATTATTTGGGGAACATCTACTTTCTGCCAGGTACTTGACAGTAAAATGCTCACTGTGTCCTATTAGGTATATGCATCTGTGTGTATTCTTCCAATTATGAAGAATACACACAGATGCACATAAATAATAGAATCCAGCACAGTAAGGATTGAGTGCCCTAAGACTCTTGGGGCTGCCAAACAGGAAATAACTGAGCCTGCAAAGTGAAATAAATGTTTATTTAGGGTCATATTAGGATTTGAACCCAGGAGTCACAGCTTCAGGAAAAACCCGACCTATGTGTCTGGAAAGACAAGGAAAGCCAGAGCTTTTAAAGACATAAAGCAGGTGTGCTGTTGCCATCTGGTCCTCGTGTGCCCATGCAGGGTTCTGGCTGGATTGCTGGGGCTGGTCAGGTCCGTGATGGACAGGAGGGCTAGGCTTGGCTCTTCCAGGGTGAGGAATGCACCCTTTGGTCCATGTGCAGGGGTGAGGAGGAAGTAACGTTCTGGATGTAGCTTCACAGCTGGCTTAAAACTTTAAAAGTTTGGGTTTCAAGGTGAATTCAAGGAGCTGGAGCACTGGTCACCCAGGCTTGAGGGCCCACGATCCCCATGGGTGGCCGTGGGACTCCATGGCGTCTGCAGGTGGTGTTCCTACAGATGATGCCCAGGCGATGGGCTTGAGGGGGAAGATGTGATGGCTGCGCAGAAGACACTGGACCCATAAATATGCTAGCCCAAAGGCAGCTTCAGGCACCAAGGAGCACCCTAATCCAGTTCCCTCCTTCCCCAACAAGTGGGTAGTGTCTGCATCTGTGAAGAGGACAGCAGAGCTGTCATCTGGTTCTGGCTGCATGAAGGCGAATGCCAGCGGTGTCCTAACTGTAGAAGCTGGTGCCCCACGGGTTGGTCCCTTGAGCCCCCACACTAACTCATTCAAAATGTGCTGTAAAGTGTCTTGTTTCCAATAAAGACTAGCCATTGTTTTGCTAGTCCCCCTGTCCCCCGCCCCCCGTCGGGTCACAGCCCCTCTGCCAGGGGCTGGACCTCCATGAACGCCGGGAATTGGAAGAAGACATGAGTAGCCGCAGGCATATAGGAGAGACTTTATTGAAGACAAAGTAGCCATTGCTAACACGGAATCCATCAGACAAAGCAGTTCTTCAAAGCAGCCCACAGAGCAGCCGCTCACCGGCTGTCAGCAACACATCTTCATACCAACTCAGACCAAACAGGCCTCTTCCCATATAGCGCCATCAGCACTGGGTTATAGAAAGGTACGTGTGCACAGTGTGTGTAGTAAAACTGCTGGGTCATTGCCTTTGCACATGCGTGTGGCACATGGGCCTGGAACATCTGGTCAGGGTCCCCATCTCTCCAAAACAGAGTTTATACTCATGGTTCAGACATACATAAGGCCGAGCTCTTCAAAAACTGTAGTGTATAGAGGAGGGAGAAGGTACGTCCAGGCGGGAAGGTGAGAGAAAGCTACAAGGAGCCGTGGTACGCATGTGAGCGGAACTTTGAAGAGAGAGTTTGATTTGGAAATAAAGAGATTGGAACAGAGGAGGGAAGTGGGACATACAATTTGTGAATGAAGAATAGCAAATAGCTCGGAAAGAAAGCAGAGAGGGACACATGTGGAAGGGTACCCCGGAGCCAGATCACAAAGAATCTCCCACAGCAAAGTAATAAAGTGGTAAGCACTTATATAATGTCTGCCAGGTGCCTGGCACTGGCCCGCAGCTTTCTACAGATGAAGTCATGTCATCCTCAGAACAGTCATTCGCAGGCAGGTGCCGTATTTAACATCTCAATTACAGATAAGGGGCTGAAGTGCAGCGAGGTTATGTCATGACTGAGGTCACGTCCACAGCCGATGGTGTTTGAACCACACTCAGAACCACCCTCTACTGCCTGATGGTAAGGAGTCTGGACTCAGTTCTCTCCGAGATGAAAAAAGGTGGACCAATTGCTACTGTTTTTTAAAAGTAAACAGACATTTCCATGGAAAAGGAAATAAAGCTCATTATACATAACTCAAGAGATAAAGCAAAAAGAAAGGGGGAAATACAGTTTTACTTCCTAGAGACAAACGCTTTTAACATTTTATTGTTTTATTCCAGTGTGTTTTAAAACCTTGTAAAAAGGAATTAGAGAATAAAAGAGAGTTTAGGCTGAAAAGAAACATCCCTGTTCCCCAGCCCCCACCCAAAAGGCCGCCTCTTTCTCAATTTGACAATTGGAGGCAAAAATCTATTGATTTCAGGTGTACCGCCCTCCTTCTCCTCATGTTTGACCATTACAGTATTAAAGACTACTACAGTGGGGCCTTGGCTTACAAGTGTCCTGACTAACGAGTTTTTCTGAGATACTAGCCGTTTCTCCTCCGATTTTTTGCTTTGAGTTGACAGTAACGAGCTCCTTCACGAGCTCTGTCACGGAACGAATTAAACTCATAAGGCAAGGCCCCACTGTATTGGTTCTCTTTATCATTTTAGATAATATAGTAGTCCTCTAATTTTTCTAGCAATGTTAGTTGGTTCGTCCTTCCCTTTACAAAAATGAGAAATTAACGCCTCTTACCGGCCTTCAACTGCCCTCCCTGACCTTCTACAATTGCACGTTCACTTTTACAGTAAGTCCCAAGGCTGCGAACATTTCTATTCTCTGCTACCACATTCAAGCCTCCTATTCTTTATATTTAGGTTGGCTTTTAAGAGGTAAAAAAATAAAATAAAAAAATCAATAAATAGCATTTACATTAATCTGACCAAATATTTTTCACTGCAAGGCCAAGTATAAAA
>NW_006298960.1:355624-359101 GCF_000327345.1 Myotis davidii | reverse complement strand
TAGATCTGAGGCTCCAGCTCTTAGGCCTCCGCTGCTGAAAGTAGGTAATTGAAACAATGTATAACTTCAGCTCTGAGATCCCGACTAGCTGAAAGCTGGTTTCTGGAGTTTTTTTTAGCTTCTATGTTACTATGTTTCAAACTACCCGCTCAGAGGCCTGCAGGGGCAGGCGGGGAACGTTGGAGTCCGCCATCACTGAAGCAAGCAAGCCTCATGTTCAGTTTAAGCTGCCTGGCTGCCGGTCGTCATCTTGGCTGTCAGTTAATTTGCATATTTTGCTGATTAGCCAATGGGAAGGGTAGCGGTTGTACGCCAATTACCATGTTTCTCTTTTATTAGTGTAGATGATTTTAAAAAATGATCCTGGCATCAAGGTGAAATGGGTTCTCTTACATTCTATCAATTGTACTTAAAATCTTTACATATTTTATTGTGCTTTAAATATGGATCACAACAGCTGGTGATCTCGCATGGATTTCATTTGGGGGTGGGGAGTGGAATTGCCCGTTTCTGCAGCCTGTTTTCTGTACTCCTGTTTGAAGCTGGAATGTTTGTGCTCAGGCCTGTGGCATGGCTCTTACCCTGGGTTTTCCCTCACTGCCCTCTAGGATTGGATCCGTTGCTCCCTCTTGCCTTCTTTGAGTGGATCCTGACTCTTCTTTTAATTCCTCCCTTGCTTTTCAAGAGTATATCATCGTGAAACTCCCTAAGAAGGATTGTGCTTGCTGATCCCATGAATCTCTGAGAATGTCTTATCTCGCTGTATTACTCAGATTCCCTATAGGAAAAGCGAAATCACCATAAGTGTTTAAACAGAGAATGTAGTGGGGAACACTGAGTGCTTAAATAGCGGAAGAACTGGAACCGAACAAGGAGAAAGGCAGCCTGTGTGTTACCGACGGTGGACACACACCCATCCTTGGGCTGGAGGGACAAAGCAAGAAGAGGTGTTAGCAGATCCCAGCCCTGGCCAGTCACACAGGAGAAACCAGGGCCTCCGAGTACACACAGCAACGGTCAGATTCCACCAGAGGGGTGAGGCAGGAAGAACCTGGGGAAATTAGCCCCTGGCTTCTTCATTCCCCTGCACTCTCCTGCTTGAAGCCAGACAGAAGCCGATACAGGAGCCCGGAACCTGCAGCCTACAGAGCCAGTTCCCGGAATACAGAGCAGAGCAGGGAAAGGCAAGGGACCCATCCCAGGGCAAACTCCTGCCCTCACTCACACTTAATGGTTCGTCTTTTCTCCAGCCCATTGAGCCACCAGACAGTGGGAGTCCCAAGCTTCCTATTCCAAGCAACACTTCACTCCCATCAACATCCAGTCCTCCTCATTCCCCCTCTACCCATCCAGCCTGTCATACCGCTTTGCCCCGGAACAGAGACAGGAAGCTTTAGACATGTTCAAACGTCTGGCATGGAGGAGAACTGCCCTCAGGAATCCTCAGAGGAGGATGCACTAACTTGCCCGCAGGCCACCAAATTATTCATACCCATAACAGACCCCTCATGGAAGGTGCTGAACAGACGTGTTCAATATATAAATGAAACCACCTGGAGATAAGAGACCTACAGGACTCTCCCCTCACTGCCTTGTTTATCCAGGTGCCACCAGAAACCCAAACTGTCCAGATTCTTCACCAACATATCCCTAGTATGACCTGGATCTCCCCTAATCTGATCCTATTCCCCACCTTCCATGACCCCTGGAACACATGATATATCTACAATAATAAAAGCGTAATATGCTAATTAGACCAGACGACCTTCTGGACGAAGCCAGGACTGCGAGGGAAGCCCGGGTTCCGGGTGCCTGCTGGTGGCCGGAGGGAAGCCCAGTCCGGGTGCCAGAGGGAAGCCGGTGCGGGCAGCCAGGGGAAGGAAGGCTACTCTTGCACGATTTCATACATTGGGCCTCTAGTCACCTATAAAATTCCTTCCTCTTTCTAAAACCCCAGCAACATTAAAATGTGTACATCAGGCACTACCTTCTTAGTTCTTTCATTTACCACCCTACCTCCTACCCACTGCCATCACTCTCCCTAATTCCTTAACTACGCTAATATCTACTGTGTTCATTTTCTATTGCTACCCTAATAAATTATCACAACCTTAATGCCTTAAGACAATATGAATTTATCATCTTATGTATGGAGTCTAAACCAGTTCCAGCAGGGCTACACTCCTGAAGGTGCTGCCTTCAGGGGTCAGGGATCTGTTTCTGTGGCTTTTCTAGCTGCCATATTCCTTGGCCCATGACCCACACCACTCCAACCTCTATCTTCATCATCACCTCTCCTTCTCTGACACTGATGCTATTGCCTCATTCTTACAAGGACATTGCAACTAAATTACTCCTTAATCCAGAAAAAGTTCCCCATCTGAAGATCCTTAATCATATGTGCAAAGTCCATTTTGCCATAAAGGTAACATAGTCACAGGTTCTGTGAATTAGAACATGGGCATTTTTCAGGGGCCACTATTGTACTTACCACAGTCACCTTCCCCTCCACCCCTAGTCCTGCCACCATTCTCAGTACATCCATTGGGAGATTCAGCCAATACCTAGACCTCTCAGCTCTTTATCACTTAGAATCACCTTTTTTCTACCACATCTCAGTCTCCTATTCCATGGTCATACTCATGACCTTGCCATTACCTATAACCACACTTCTTTCAATTCCTCCAAAATCTGAATTTCAAATATCCTTTTTTTTCTAGTCCCTCATTTCATTGAAATCAGCAACTCTAGCAACTATACAAATTCAAAAACGTCCAACCTATTAGCTATTCCAGTTCTTTTTCTTTTCTTTTTCTTTTCTTTTTCTTTTTATTTTTCAAGTGTCTCTCATCCTTCTCACATCCATCGCGACCCAGCCTAGGTCCTATGGTCCATCAATCGAATCTCTCCCTTGAAAATTCTCAATTTGTTTGCCCTTTTTACCTGCCTACAAGCTCGCCTAGAAAAGTCCACCCTGGTTCAGTCTAATCACGTGATTTTCATTCCTTTGGGGAAGAAACGGGGAAAGGGCAGGGTCAAGCCTCTGAAACTATTACACAATGTAATAAATAGAAGATGGCCAACAGCATTAATGTCTACCCATAGTCGAATTCAATCAGCCTTCGCTATTATGAAACTATCCTTTTAGCCTACTTTTTGTATTATTATTAAAACTAGAGGCCTGGTGCACAAAAACTTGTGCACTCGGGGGGAAGGGGAGGTTCCTCAGCCTGGCCTGTGCCCTCTCGCAGTCTGGGACCCCTCGGGAGATAAAGCCCTGCTGGCTTAAGCCTGCTCCCGGGTGGCAGAGGGCAGGCCCAATCCCTAGGTGCAGCCCCTGGTCGGGCTCAGAGCAGGGCCGATTGGGGATTTGGGGCGCCGCCCCCTGTCATGCACAGAGCAAGGCGGATTGGGAGGTTGCGATGCCACCCTCAGTCACACTCAGGGTAGGGCCGATAGGGGGGTTGGGGCACTGCC
>NW_006298960.1:350545-354783 GCF_000327345.1 Myotis davidii | reverse complement strand
ATTTGCATATCTCGCTGATTAGCCAATGGGAAGGGTAGCAGTCGTACACCAATTACCATGTTTCTCTTTTATTAGATAGGATAGTATGATCTTAATAACTAACACCTTTTTTCACCATTGTTATCTTATTTTTAAAGATTCATGTGGGCCCCACATTTTTAGATTCTGGTCATGTGGCCCAGCACAGAAGTGTCTGCATGATGAGCACATTTATGTTCCAGTAAATCTAAATAATTCCTAAAATTACTTTTTTTTTTACCCGAGTATTTTTTAACCTATCAGTACATTTGATGCTTGAAACTGACATATAAAATGAGTGCTTCCTGCCCATAAGCATTTATGTACTAAAAGGACAAATAAGACAAGATGTAAAACACAGAAGATAAAAATGAAAACAGTATTGGGTCTGCTATTTGACAAGAATTTTGAAATGTGGCAGGTGAGCTTCATCAGGGACTGCTACAAAGTAATTCACTCAGAAAAATAATATAATCTATATTGATAGAGCAAGGAGCTCAGAACCATCTGTTATAAACCAGTAAAGAAGACATTAAAAACTGCTAAAATGAGAGACTAATCTAACCTGCTACAGAGGTGAGGGAGGGGAATGAGACATTAACAAAAGCAGATTACAAATAAAATGTAAAAAGGTGTCCTAGACCACATGAACACTGAAAGATCACTCAAGAAAGATCACTGAAGCTAAAACATGGGGGGGGGGGCGGAGAGAGAGAGAGAGAATGGTGTCTAAAAATCATAAAATGTACCACAGTTTTTTTATCCACTCATCTGCTGATTTCCAAGTCTTAGCTATTGTAAATTGCACTGCTATGAACATGGGGGTACATATGACCTTTTTGATTAGCATTTCGGGTTTCTTAGGATATATTCCTAGAAGTGGAAACACGGGTCAAATGGCAGCTCCATATTTAATTTTTTGAGGAAACTCCATACTGTTTTCTACAGGGGCTGCACCAGTCTGCATTCCCACCAGCAGTGCACTAGTGTTTCCTTTTCTCCACAGCCTTGCTATAGCCATTCTGACAGGTGTGAGCTGGTACCTCATTGTCATTTTGATTGGCATCTCTCAGATGATTAGTGATTTTGAGCATTTTTTCGTATGTCTCTTGGCCATCTGTATGTCCACTTTGGAGAAATGTCTATTTAGGGTCTTTGCCCATTTTTAATCGGATTGTTTGTCTACCTTTTGTTAAGTTGTATGAGTTCCCTACATATTTTGGAAATTAACCCTTATCAGATGTATCGCTGGCAAATAAGTTCTCACAGGGTGAGCTCTCTTTTCACCTTGTTGACAGTTTCTTTTGCTATGCAGATGTATTTTGACTTTTATTTTGATGTAGTCCCATTTGTTTATTTTCTTTTTAGTTTCCTTTCCCTAGGACATGTATCCATAAACATATTGCTATGATAGATGTCTGAGATTTGGCTGCCCATGGTTTCTCCTAAGATTTTTCTAAGGTTTCATGACATTTAAGTCTTTTAACCATTTTGAGTCTATTATTGTGTATGGTGTAAATTGGTGGTCGAGTTTCTTTTTTTTTTTTTGCATGTACCTTGCGGTGACCCGCACCTCGGAGAGGGTCCGACGGGTAGAGGTCGCGTGGGATGAAATACAAGAGACCATGAGACGGGGTTGGGAGGACTGAAGAAGCTGTCTTGACTCCATTGTATGCTTTTGTCTCCTTTGTCAAATATTAATTGAGCATAATGTCTTGGGTCGATTACTAGGTTCTCTGTTCTGTTCCATGCCTGTTCTTGTGCCAGTACCAGGCTTTTTTATTATGGTGGCTTTGTATTATAACTTGATATCTGGTATTGTGACTCCTCCGACTCTCTCAAGATTGCTGCAGCTATTTGGGGTCATTTTTGGTTTCATATAAAGACAATGGAACACTACCGAGCTATTAAAAAAAAAAAAAGCTCACTGCGTGAGAACATATTTGCAACAGCATGGATGGACCTCGACAATATTATGCTAAGATAAATAAGCCATTCAGAGAAAGACAAGTATCACATGATCTCATTCATATGTGGAATCTAATGAACAAAATAAACTGATGAACAAAATAGATCCAGAGACATGGAAGCATAGAACTGTCGGGAAGGTAGGGAAGGGAGGGTGGATGGGAAGAGATCAACCAAAGAACTTGCATGCATATATGCATATATGCATAGCCCATGCGCACAGACAATAAGGTAGTGAAGGCCTGGGGTGGTGGCAGGGGTGGGAACAGACTAGAAGAGGTTAATGGAGGGAAAAAGGGGGACATATGTAATACTTTCAACAATAAAGATTAAAAAAACAAAAGTCATAAAATGGGGATCAGTGTTAACTCTTAATACCTATGATAAAAATAATGGAGTGGTTAATTAATGTGTATCTGCTCAGCTCAGAAACTTCATTCACGAATTTTATGTCATTTCATCCTCATAGAAACCCCACGAGACATGTATTATATATAACCTTCATCTTACAGATGATGTGTTAGTCAGCTCAGCTGCCATAACAAAATACCACACACTGGGTGGCTTAAGCAAGAGAAATTTATTTTCTCACAGTTCTGGAAGCTAAAAGTCCAAGATAAAGGTGCCATCAGGTGCTTGGTACGACCTCTCTTCCTGGCTTATAGACAGCTACCTAGACAGCTACCTTCTGGCTGTGTCCTCAGATGAAGGTGAGTGAAAGAAGAGAGAGATCTGGGGTTTACTTTTTTTTAAATTTCTTTATTGTTTAAGTTATTACATATGTGGAGTTTACTCTTCTTCTGATAAGGAGGTTAGCCCTATCAGATTAAGACCCTACCCTTATGACCTCATTTAACTTTACCTCCTTAAAGGCCCATTTTCAAATACAGTCACCTTGGGAGTTAGAGCATCAACATATGATTTTGCAGAGACACAATTTAGCCTCTAACATATGAGAAACTCGAGATTCACTCTCCACACTTGCCCACCCTGCCATGGGTCTGCAAGGCTGACCTCTGGGGGCTGCATCATCCCACCTCCCCCTGGCTTAGAGTGGAGTCCAACCATTGGGAGGCAATAGCGGGTGATTAGAAGGTGAGATGCTAAACTACTTATCCCCCTGGCTCCCATCCTGCCACACCATCTGTTTAATGGTGTGGTCACAGGTCCTGACTGGTGATCCCTCTCCTACACCTGCAGCTCCTGCCAACATCCGCTGACCATTCCTTCCCCGGTTCCTCTAGGACCAGAGTGGTAACAGCTTCACAAGCTGTAATTCCAGGGAGCTTGACTATGCCCGTGTGTTTTGTTATCCCAGCACACACAGTTGTAAAGAGTGCCTTCATTAGACTCTTCAATCGCCTCTTTTCCATGTACCATCTGTTTCCTACCAGATGCTAATACAATAAGTGGTACCCAGGAGCAAAAGAGGATTCTGAAATGGATCACATATTTGAAGAGAGCACAAATCACCTCTTTTCCAGACATGGGGTAGCATCACAATCATTCAGGTTATTCCTGGTAGTGGCAAGGGATGAAGCATAAATCCAAAGAGAGGAGTTGAGAGGTAGTGTTACTCTTTGCTCTATTATAGCCTTTATTTTAAGGCCCTTATTATAGACTTTGTTTTAAGGTCTATTTCATCTGATATAAGTATTGCTACTCCAGCTTCTGTTATTTCCATTTGCATGAAATATTTTCCATCCTATGACCTCCTGGTTCATAGGTCGACGCTCAACCACTGGGCCATGCCAGTCTGGCTAAACAAGACGTTTGAAACATTTAAAATGTTTTCTAAATAGAACTGCCAAATTCACAGTAGATTAAAAACTAGAGGCCAAAAAAACTGCTCTGGTCTCTGTCCATCATAAAATGGATATACATTATAAACTGAGCAAAAATTTTGGTGTTGCAAAAGAATTGTTAAAGGAGAATGATCTGTAGTGACTCACTCAGACATGTTATACAACATCCAAAGGGCAATAATTAATAAGTTAATAGTTAATAATTATGCACTCACTCCAGATGACCACACTTGAGGTTTCTTCTAATATCTTCATATGTGAAAACAAACAAAAAGGATGTGAGTCTGGTACATGAACATCACTGAGGGAAAGAAAACTGTTTGGGTAGGAAATGGATATTATGAGTACAGCACCTTACAAAACCCATAATGACTTACAACTATGAGGAAAGAGAAGTCTAGGAAATCATGAAGCTACAATGCAATGAGATACATTAACATCACATCT
>NW_006298960.1:347803-350532 GCF_000327345.1 Myotis davidii | reverse complement strand
GGCAGATACTTTGGTTGCAGGCTCCTCCCCAGCCCAGGCGCTGGTCAGGGCTAATGCTGGAGGCAACCAGTCAATGTGTTTCTCTCACATCCATGTTCCTCTCTGTTTTTCCCTCTCTCTTCCACTCTCCCTAAAAATCAATGAAAAAATATTCTCAGGTGAGGATTAACAACAAAAAGCTAGATTACCTACATGAAACAACAAAGAGCCCCAAGGTGACAAAACAATCTTGAGAAGAAAGAATAAAGCTACAGGCATCACACCCCTTTCACCATGTATTATAAAACTATGGTAATTAAAAGAGTATGGCACGGGTCTAAAGACAGACATATAGACCAGTGTAACTGGATAGAGAGCCCAGAATACATGCGTAAGTGGTCAACTGACCTTTGAGAGGAATGCCAAGAATACACAATGGAGAAAAGATAGTCTCTTCAACAAATATCCACATGCAAAGGAATGAGATTGTATTCTTATCTTACACCATACACAAAAATCCACTCAAAGTGGATTAAAGACTTAAAAAGATAAAACATCCTATATAATAAAAGCCTAATATGCAAATCGACCAAACAGCAGAATGACCGGTTGCTGTGACGTGAACTGACCACCAGGGAGCAGATGCTCAACTCAGGAGCTGCCCCCAGCCTGCAGGCCCCAGGCCAGCCAAAGCAGGTGCGAGCAGTCCCCAATCGCCCCGCCGGTCACCCTGCAGAGGGAGGCAACCAGTGGTGGCAGCTAGGAGGTGAGGCCAGCGAGTGGACGGTGCCAGGCCGGCCAAGGCAAGTAACAGCGGCACTCCCCTCCCCCATCACTCCACAGATCAGCCATGATCGCCAGCCAGGCCTAGGGACCCTACCCATGCATGAATTTTATGCACCGGGCCTCTAGTGAAACTATAAAACTCCTAGAAGAAAACATAGGAAATAAGCTTCATGACACTGGTCTTGACAGTGATTTAATGAGCATGGTACCAAAAGCACAAGTAACAGAAGCAAAAATAGGTCTGTGGGACTACATTAAACTGGAAAGCTTCTACCCAGCAAGGCAAACAATCAACCAACTGAAAAGGCAATCTATGGAATGGAGGAAATATTTGCAAATCACATATCTAATTAGGAATCAATTTCTATAATATACAAGATTCACCTACAACTCAATAGCAAAAAGAAATTGTAACCCCATTAAAAATAGTCAAAGGACTTTAATAGACATTTCTCAAAGAAAACATACAAATGGCATACAGGCACATAAGATGCTCGATGTCACTAGTCATCAGGGAAATGCAAATCAAAACCAAAACGACATATAATCTCACATCTCGTGGAATGGTTATTATTTTTTATAAAAAGCAGAAGACAACAAATGTTGGTGAAAAGGTGGAGAAATTGGAACCTATATAAAACTGTTCATGGGAATGCAAAATGGTGCAGCCCCTATGGAAAAATAATTGCAGGCTCTTTAGAAAAATAAATCATAGGACTACCATATGACCCAGTGAGTCCACTTCTGGATATTTAATGTAATTGAAGTCAGCATCTAAAAGAAATATTAGTATTTCCATTTTCATTGTAGCACTATGCACAGTAGCCAAAATATGGAAACAAACTAAGTATCTATGGATATTTATGGATGTCTAGATAAATAAAGAAAATATGTCAGACACCTACAGTGCGATATTATTAAGCCTTAAAAAGGAGAAGGAAATCCTGCAACACACAACATCATGGATGAGGCTTGAGGACATTATGGAAGTGAAATCACAGGAGGGCAAAGTTTCGAAAGTAAAACTCACGGAAACAGAGTGGATTAGTGGTTGCCAGGACCGGGGATGGGGGTAGGAAAGGAAAACAAGGAGTTCCTGTCCAGCGGGGGTAAAGTCACATGACATGAATAAGAACTGCACACGTCATGTTTACAGTTATTGACAATGTAGTGTCCACGTGACATTTTGTTAAGAAGGCAGATCTCATCTGAAGTGTTTCTACCACAGTAAAAGCAAACAAGTTGGAATGCCACCACCTACTCTTGTCGTGACAGAAACGTCATGGTGTGGTGGGCTAATAATACGTTGAAGTATTAATTTCTTGCACCAATTCCAAATTCTCATGTCCGTGGGTTTGGGTTGTTACTGCAGACACACAAGGAGAAAGAAATCAGACCACACCCCATTTTTGCTTTTTAGAGTACACGTTACATTCTCTGGTAGAGACGGCTTTCACGATATGGTCTTTGAGCAACAAAGGATGGCCTAAACATTAGGCAAATAAAAAGGATCCCCCTCAGCCCACTGAGACTAAATAAAATGATACAAATGCCACAAAAATTTGATTCACCATGAGGCAGAAGTTTAATTTCTAGGTGTCTGTCCTTGGGAGACTCTGGCATACATACATACACAAGGAGATGTGCGTAAGGTTTGCTGAAGCCCTGGTGGTCATGACAATGATTGGGAAAACTAAAAGACCAATAGTGTAAAAATGGATTAAAAATCTAGATATACATGAAGGGAATACTATACGGCAGACAAATATAATAACATATATATGGATTAACACAGAAAGTTACAAAAATACATTGTACAGTAAAAAATCAAGTGTGAGGTAATGAATACAACATGGTATGACTTAGGTAACAATAAAGCATACAACAGTATGCATATTATGGCAATAGTTATATACTTAGAATTACCATAAAAGGGTAGAAAGATATGTGCCAAATATGTTAGC
>NW_006298960.1:315449-347762 GCF_000327345.1 Myotis davidii | reverse complement strand
GAAGATAATTAGCATTTTGTGTGATGGACAAAGAGGACTTCAGCTTAATCAGGAAGGTCCTAATGAGAGAAGAAGAGAAAAAAAAAGTTTCCCAAACCAGAGAGATGTGGGAAAGAGGGTCAAAGGGGAAATACCGGTGACGGTCACCAGGAAGGGCTGGGACTGTTGCACTTCACCCTAATACTGGTTCTAAATGAGAAGGGGGTCAGAGAACGAGAACAAGCCTGATAACACTGGTGATGCAACACCAGAGGGCATCTGTGCCACAGCCTTCCCATCTGGCGCTGAACGTGGCAGCTGCCTCGCTCACCTGGTCACCAGGCAGAAGCTTGGGCAACCTCCATCACTGGAAGGGCATTCTTCCTCGGTGTCCCCTCCGGAGGAAACCCGGCCAGCCTGAATCCTGCATCCCCGCTCTGAGACCAGAAGGGAGCCCAGCTACCGCCCAGGACTTTGAAATAAAGACAGGTGCTGTTGTAAGTGGCTAAGTAACTTGTTATGCAGAATGGCGCCTGAACACGCAGATTGAAGTTGTTACACAAAGTAAAATGCCTTATCCTGCTCATCTGAATATTGATGTATTAGTGCCAGCAGGGCCCTGATTGCCAGCCAGGCCTAAGGACCCTACCCATGCATGAATTTCATGCAATGGGCCTCTAGTGAAACTATAAAACTCCTAGAAGAAAACATAGGAAATAAGCTTCAAGACACTGGTCTTGACAGTGATTTATATAATATACAAGATTATATAAATTCCATAGGTTGCTTTTTCAGTTGTAGTGTGCACAGTGTGACACATTACAAGAAACTGATCCGAAGGTCAGAAGGTCTTCAACAAAGGACCTCTCTAAAAATACTTATTAGACATGAAAGATGCCAGTGTCTTCTGCATATTACCATAGTTTCACACATAATATGTAACTCCCTAGAAATCAGAAGTTCTAGGTGAGACCCAAATGAAATCGTGATAACCCTAGGCCAAAGCCTTCTGCGGAAGGTGCGTTTTCTGAGAAGAGAATATCATTTCGATGCTCAATGCTCTTTGCCTCATCCTGACTCAACGGCCTATGTGCTGCAGAGCTAGTATGTTTTGAGTCAGGAGAGTTCATTCCTTACAGGTACGGACCTGACGTTTCTGATGCAGAGGCCTGCGGGCACGCTTCCTTTCCAGTGCTCAGGAGGGAGCAGGTGGTGGGGCAGACACTCTTGCCAGCCTCTGGTAACCCCAGGAAGAATGCATCTGTGTAAGGGAAAGGGGTGTCAGGTAGGAATATAAGGGGGCAGGTGTCTGTCTCTGGTTCCCCTCTGGGATTGAGAGCAGCTTGCTGCCCTCTCAGGTGGGAGCCGAGCCCGTGGGGCTGGAGGAACACTCATTAGGGCTATGCTAATCAAGTGCTTCAGGCTCCACACATCACACAAAAAGTACAAAATCCAACCTGATCCTGCTGGTGCGGGGCACGATTCCTGGGTCTGGGAGGAAGGTCCTGTCCTTCCATGTGGATGTATACAGGTCTGGTCTTGATTTTAACTTCAAGTTGAAATAGTTTTCAAGACCATTTTCATTACATTGCATTTAAGAGCACATGCAGGATTTGATTCTCTAAGATTTTCAAAATGTAAGTCAGGAGCCCATTATTGGGCCAATACAAAAAGAAAACAATAGAATTGAATGGAACATATCAGATCACATGCCACATAATAACAGTAAGTATTCTTTCATAAAACTTCTGTTAAAGACACACCCACATACATGTATAATCATGATGTAAAATCATGTCTTGTGCTGTGGGTCGCGGTCATCAATGCTTGAAAGCCACTGCTGCAGATAGCTTGACATCTTTTATTAATAGGTAAAGTCAGAGAGTGGAACAAAATGTGAAAAAGCCTCTTGAGAGTACTAACTTTAGGGGAAAGTGAAGAATAATTATGAGAAATTTACTCCCTTCCCCCTAGGTAAGGAATAAATTTTTCTGAGGTTATTGATCTATAAACATATACATAAATAACTTGTTAAGTTTCAAAAGTATTTGAATATTTAACATGAAAACACATGTGAAGGTGCTTAGAGAACCTAAAGGCCAACATAAATTTGAGCCCTATTTTCCATGTATTCCAAAGAGACAAACTGATCTTATTTTCTCTAAACCATAATGGCAGTTCCTCTCCTGAAAAAAAAAAAAAAAGGATTGGGGGCTGTCAATTTTAAAACCTCCTGAACTAGTAGAAAATGTGAAAGTCACTTTTTTATAGAGGCCCATGCTAATACCACTCTACCTCTGTTAGTACCACTTTAATTATGAAGAGCTGGGGAAAATATGTTTACAGTTTGAAACCAACCATCGTTTATTATAAGAGCAATTATTTGTGCTTCTTCCATCAAAGGGGCTTGTTTTGGGGTCTCTCTGTGAACTGCTTTTCCCTTCCTCTCTGAAATCAATAAAAATATATTAAAGAAACGAAGGGAAGGGAGAGAGAGAGGGAAGGAAGGAAGGAAGGAAAAGTGTCTGCCTTCCATCATAATTCATTACAGGATTCAAGAGTTAAAATGAATTTTGTTGATCGGGTGAAGGCAATACCAGAGATGACCACTAGGTGGCGAAGCAGACTTGGAGAACAGCCTCTCCGCAGGCAGGTGCCAAGGCCACAGCTGCAGCCGGTGTTTCTAAGGGGGTGACGGGTCTTTAACTTAGTTCACACGCAGTCCGCGGAGGACATCAAACATGCTTAACAAGCCCTCTGCAACCCATCGTGGCTCTAAAGGGAGTAAGCTTTCTCAGGCTTGCATAGTCACAATCGAACTTGTTAACTCTTGTTACTCATTTCCAGCTGCAAGGAGGAGAGAAGGGCCCTAATATGGTGCTCATGTTGTGAACAGAACATGCCAGAATGCCAGAGCTGGACCAACAGTCAACTTACAACCTGGCTTTCGGGGAGCATCCTGCTGCCTTTCCTGGGTTTTATTCAATTTAACAAAAGTGAGGGTCTTGCCTCAAAACATAACAATTGGACTGATGATTACCCACATTAGCACTCTGAAGCCTAAAACATTTATTAGAATTTCTAGGGAAATGGCAAGAAGTGAAAACAAATGCTAAGCAGTTCTTTTCCGGCATTCATCGGATACTCTGGCCAGAGGGGCTCTGCCCTGCTGAGGGAAATCGAGGGGAGATGAGGGCTGATGTCCTACGGCAAACTCATGGTGGAAGAGTTGGCTGTTATTTTTTCAACATTTTGACAATTTATGGTTACTTCCTTTAAAGACTGTGTTTTTGTGATGAAGGGTCATCGGGTTCACTTAACTGTTATTAGCGTTGCCAGGGTGCCGTCCTGTGGATCGAAGGGTCCCAGACTCCATTCCGGCCAAGGGCATGCACCTTGCTTGCAGGCTTCTCCCTGGCCCAGGCCCTGGTCTGGGCTCATGCAGGAGGCAGCCAATCAATGTGTTTCTCTCACATCGATGCTTCTCTCTGTCCTTCCCTCTCTCTCTTTCAATCTTCCTAAAAATCAATGGAAAAATATCCTCAGATGAGGATTTTTTTAAAATGTTATTAGAGTAAATAACATTCTGATTAGAAACCTTCTGGTGAGAACAGTCGTATGGACTAAGTATTTCTAACATGTCTGTTTACATACTGAAAGGACACCTGGTGAAGAAAGATCTTGGCCTTGATATCTGTGGTCTATGACTGCTGTAAGTTGGACTATTTATTTTTTCAAGGTCCATATTTATCAGAGTATTTATCTTTGTATCTGAACAGATTCCATACATCTCACTTGCTTTTAAACGTCAGCCTTTTGGCACATTCATACATGTCAGGAGACTGTATGTTTGCAAAGAAAGCAGAAGTAATCCAGGAAACAGGCCCTGCCATCAAGCATTAGGGTCAGAGAACATCCCAAGAATTTAGAAGAATACATGGACTCACAGCCACTCAGAGATACTCAGAGGGAGTCAGACCAGCAGAGCTGTGCAGTGCTCCCGCTGCTGGCTCTGACAGTCAGGAGAACCTGGGAAATGTCCTTACACTTACTAATCTGGCAAAATTCGAACTCTTTTCAAGAATCAATTCACACCCAGCCAGTGTGGCTCAGTGGTTGAGCATGGATGTATGAACCAGGAGGTCACAGATTGATTCCCAGTCAGGGCACATGCCCAGATTGCAGGCTGGATCCCCAGTAGGGGGTGGGCAGGAGGCAGCCAATCGATGATTCTCTCTCATCATTGATGTTTCTATCTCCCTCTCCCTACCTCTCTGAAATCAATTAAAAAATATATACTTTTAAAAAGAATCAACTCACATTTAATTTCTCTGGAAATCACAGTTTCTAACCTCCACCACGGATGAATCTCATATTCATTTATTCAACTCTTCAATTGCTGTTCTGATTGTCAATTCCTATGAGTGCGTAATGCAGGCCGCAAATGGGGACAGGACAACGAGTGTAAATAACCAGCTTTGCTCTAGTCAGCAAAGAGGGAGCGAAGTAGGGGATACGTTGTGATTCTTGAAGATTAAAACTCAGGCAGCTGAGCAGTGAAGAGTGAGCACAGCATTCCACACAGAGGGCAGGCAAGGGGGAGTCCGCCCTCCACACGGGGCAGCATTCAGTGGCCTCTCTCAGTGCATACAGGCGCCTGGAGGGGAGGCCCCATCTCCTCCTGCAGACTGTTGACTCTGAGGTCTAGCACATTGTTTTCCTGGGAGTAGACCCGGAACTATTGGCATCCTTGGGATTAGCAGCATTACACTTTGACAGGAGCACTGATCCCAGAAGGGCTCAAGGAGATAAAGCTGGAGAAAAGGTAAAGGCGGAAACAGAGGTTGCGTTTGAGCCATCGCTGGAAGGGCATGAGAGTGGAAGAGTAGACCCGGAACTATTGGCATCCTTGGGATTAGCAGCATTACACTTTGACAGGAGCACTGATCCCAGAAGGGCTCAAGGAGATAAAGCTGGAGAAAAGGTAAAGGCAGAAACAGAGGTTGCATTTGAGCCGTCGCTGGAAGGGCATGAGAGTGGCAGGCTGGGGACTCCAGAGGCGGCTGTGGGGAGGCTGAACGTCAACACTGGGGTGTGCTGCCTCGGGAGGAGTGGCATTCGGCAGGGACTGACCCAGGAAAGGGGGATTCCGTGGAGTTCGATTCCAGTCAAGGGCATGTACCTTGGTTGCAGGTGCATTCCCAGTGCGGGGTGTGCAGGAGGCAGCTCATTGATGTTTCTAACTTTCTATTCCTCTCCCTTCCTCTCTGTGAAAAATCGATGGAATATGTTTGAGAAAGGGAAAAAGGAGAAGAAAGAAAAGGAAGAAAAGAGAGTGGCAGGCTGGGGACTCCAGAGGCGGCTGTGGGGAGGCTGAACGTCGACACTGGGATGTGCTGCCTCGGGAGGAGTGGCATTCGGCGGGGACTGACCCAGGAAAGGGGGGATTCCGTGGAATTCATTTTTCAGGACAGCGAAGTGGCATTCCCTTGAAAACTGGGCCACTGTCAAGGGACTATGTCAGCCTCTTCCATGTCCAAGAAAGAGAGGTGAGTTCTCAGGTAGCCACATCACCTCTCCCGCTGCCCGTCTGGTAAAGGGCACACCACAAATACAGTTTTCTGGGAAAACAAGCATCACATGATAAATTGTTTTGCAATTGCTCTTTGCCACCCGAGTGTTCTCTCGACCTCACACTGCACACTGTTCACTCTTGACCACATACCCTGAAGGCCCTAGGAGCCGCTCCAGGGACAGACAGCCTGGGTTTGAGCACTAGCTCGCCATGTATGCACTGTGGGACCTCGGGTTCATGATTAAAGCTCTGAGTATCCACACCATGAATCACACAGCGAATGTCAGATGCAGAAGCTCATGGCTCCTCAACCCTCCCTGGCTAGTGCATCCCTCACGAACGAGCTCTACCTGATCGTATAGAGCAGAAACTCAGCCCTCCTGCCCTTGCCTCTCTCAATGCCAGGCCCCAGGGCAGGGGTGGGCAACCCCAGGCACTCGTGCCAAACATGGCATGCCAGTAACTTTTGCTGGCACGCAAAACCCTCTCTTATAATCTTCCATTTACAATTGTGAATCTTTGTTCTCAGTGATGAATTTTGTTAAGTTCGTAATCGGAGTAACCTGATGGATGAAAGTAGTAGCTCGTGCATATCTCGTAAGGTCACGAAATAGAAACCTGATGTAAAATCTCTGTCATCAGTGATGCAGCAGCAAAAGTCCCACTGATAATATCAAACGGAGTCATAAAGTTTTCTGTCCGACTATCAGTGTACATGTATACATTAAAAAATAAATGCATTTTTCATCATCATATACTGTGTTTTTGTCGCTCGAATGAATTTTATTATTTCTTCAAGGTTCTTCACATACGTACCCCTTAAGAGATATCAAGTAAGCGTAACATGTTCTCAAAAAATTAGGGTTGGCACGCAGAAGAATTTTGAGTCAGAGATTTTGCTGGTTTTGGCACGCACTCACAAAAAGTTTGCCCACCCCTGCCCTAGAGGTTACCAGTGGTAACTGCTTACTTAGTAAGTAAATATTTACTAGATGAATGGATATGTCCTTCCAAAATTTGTCCTTTTGTAAAAAGAATTATATGTGTATGTTTTTAAGCACTCACTGTGTGCCAGGCTCTTTTCTCTGTGTTTACACTTGTTAAGTCATTTAATCTTCACGACAAGTCTGTGATTTAAGAGTCTTTTATTTAATGGCCATGTGAAAAAACAGAGGCCCGAGTGGCTAAGTGACTGGGCCACAGTCACACACTCTTAGGTTGCAGTTAAGATTTGAACCAAGGCAGTGTGATCCAAATTTTGTTTCCAACCACTCAGTATTATTATGTTCTCTGGCCTGCTTTTCTTCATTCAACACTACCATGGACATCTTCCTCATTCAGTGCAAATAAATCTACGTCACACATGCTTTAAAGGAACCCCCAAACAAAGAGGGACTGTCCAGAATTCATTAGTTGGCACATGAAGTCCTTGGCTCAAACAGAATTTTGAAAGAGGAAAGTATATGAGACAATGTATTTGTTGAAGAGACTTTCAAGAGTTATGTTTCCGAACTCAGCATCAGCATGGCCAACACAAATCTCTAAGAGACGCTGAAAGTGAAACAACTGGATTCCAGACTCCTTTTCTTCACTAGCTCTGCTGAAACTTGTATAAGCAGTTAAAGGCCCACACCTCATGTTTAAAGGAGCTCATCATTGACTATGGCCCACAGCACAAAATTGTGTAGAAAATCAAATCAGTGAATACATAATGAAAGGACTTTGATGGCGTGTTAAGATGGATGGGAGCTGACACAACTCTTCTGAACACACTGAATTTCAAAGAATTTGGAGATATTGATTAAAAATAGAATGGAAGCCCAAACTGGTTTGGCTCAGTGGATAGAGCATCGGCCTGAAGACTGAAGGGTCCCAGGTTCGATTCCAGTCAAGGGCATGTACCTTGATTGTGGGCACATCCCCAGTGAGGGGTGTGCAGGAGGTAGCTAATCGATGTCTCTCATCAATGTTTCTGACTATCCTTCTCCCTTTCTTTCTGTAAAAAATCAATAAAATTATATTTAAAAATAGAATGGAAGTTATAATCTAAATTTGATACAAAAGTTCTACCTATCTGTTGAAATAAAACAAGGAGAACAAAAACTATGAGAATCAAAATAAATAATAATTGAATGTATAATTTAACATAGTCTATATAATTAAATGTTAGAAAACAATGATCTCTTGTTTTGAATTTCCTGAAATTAAAACAGAAACTAAATCTCCTATCACTATTAATGGCTTTTTGGGATTAAAAACAAAAAGACACAGCAATAAAGTTGAACCAGCCTCCCTGGTGTGGCTCAGATGGTTGAGTGTGGACCTATGAACCAGGAGTTCATGGTTTGATTCCCAGTCAGGGCACATGCCTTGGTTGTGGGCTCGATCCCCAGTAGGGGGCATGCAGGAAGCAGCTGATCAATGATTTTTCTCTATCATTGATGTTTCTATCTATCTCTCCCTCTCCCTTCCTCTCTGAAATCAATAAAAACAGTTTTTTAAAAAATAAAGTTGAACAGTCCAATCAAACAGTGTGAATCCTTATTCTAAAACATGACAGGAATATGACAGGAATATAATTGAAAGTGTGAAATCAATAAAATTAAAAGATTTATACAGGCAGAAAACAACCAAAAAATAACTGCAGGAAGAATGTTAAGTTTTGGTGCTGGAATTATTTTTAGAAGTCCCCATCAAATGGCACTTCCCCTTTGCTGGGGATCGTAGTGTGGAGAATTTTTTTGCCCTGGTGAGCTCAGAGTATCATATCTCCTACTTGCCTTTAAGCGCCCCCACCCCAAGGACCAGGAATGGGAATCATATGCATTTAGAAACTCACACATCAGCAATTTTGTAACAGGGAATAAAAACTTTATACTATTCTGACTAACCATGAAATGAAATTAGAATAAAATGTACCACTAAGAAACTGATAAAAGCTCACATGCTGACAATTTCCTTATAAGCATATTGCAGGAATCAGCAGTTCCTGTTCCTGCTTGTATAAGAAATGGTCTTGACCACAACTTCAGTTGATGTATAAGAAGAGCTGCCTGGGGCTTGTGTTAAATGTAGACCAGCCCACTGGCCTCTCCCTGGATATTCTGACTTTGTAGTAGGTCTGCTTTCGGACTGGAGATTATTTTTTTTCAAACCAAACTTCCAGTACCTAGAATCTAGCTTTTAAACCCTTAAAGTACAGTGGGGCCTTCACTTACGAGTGTCCCGACTGAGTTTTTTGAGATACCAGCTGTCTCTCAGCCAATTTTTTGCATTGAGTTGATAGAGTAATTTGAGTTAATGAGCTCCTTAACAAGCTCCTTAACGAGCTCGGTCTCAGAACGAACTAAACTCCTAAGTCAAGGCCCCACTGTATCATGAGTTTGACTTCTGTGGAAGCAGGCAGCCTGACTTGTGGGTCATTTTCCCACTTACAATTTTGGGAAGCCATCCAGGAGGTCGTGGGAGCCCCCCTCAGTAAGTCCCTCAACTTCCCAGGCTGCCTGTAGCTGACTTACCCCATGACAGAACTTAAGAGTCAAGACCATTTCTTATAAAAGCAAGAACTGGAACTGCTGATGCCTAGCAGCTGCTGAGTAATTTCTTATTCAGGACTGCCTCTCTCCCTTGGTGCTGGCCGCCTGCTACATCTAACTGGGAAAAGGAAACAGGTGTTGGTGGGCTGACAAGTCCAGAATGAGTAAGTCTCTAATGTGCATGGCCAGGAGACCCTGATGTGCCACTTGGGTTCCAAATATAATGAGCAGAAGTATGACTTGAATCATAAAAAGAGTCATGCCTCTCAATCAACTCCCAGCATCGAGCCAATTTATAGCAACAGAGTGTCTCCTTCTTAAGGAAGAACCCACTACACTGCCCAGAATGTATGCTGTTACTCTTCCTCCAGCATTCCCCAAAAGAACCTATGGCCATTTAATAGTGTGACCGTGCATTGGGTAGAAGGAAATCATCAGACTTTTGGGAATTCCCAAACACTACTCTGAACTTATGCTAATTCCTAGTGACCCAAAGTCACTGTGGTACACCATTCGGAGTAGGGGTTTGTGGAGGTCAATGGAGTTTGAGCTCATGCCTATCTCAGTGGACCCAGTGGGTTTCCCAAACCCATAATGTAGCTCCTTCCTCAACTGCGAAATGCACAATCGGAAAAGCAACACCAGAAATTTTCAGAATTTCCACACTGGTTCCTTGACTTGTCGAGTAAGAGCTATTACTAGAACAACAAAACTGGCCACATGCAAGTCACAGGAACTGCCTCTGCCTACGAAGATCATATAACAAAAGCAATACTGCATTTATGGTGGACAACAGATATTAGTGCCACCATCAAGGTCTGGAAAGATCCCGGAGTGGTGATATCTACTACATCTCCATTTGACTTACCTACTTGGCCAGCACAGAATGCATATACACTTAGATAATGACAGTGGATTACCATAAATCCAATCAGGTGGTGAATTCACTTGTCATGGCATCTCCAGATGTGTTTTTTGTTGCTAGAACAAATCAACACCTCCTTTGGGACCCAGTGTGAAGCCATTTACTGGAAATGCTTTTTTTTCTCTATATCTGTTTGTAAATACCATCATAAACAGTTAGCTTGCTGCCAGAAAGGTCAGCAATACACCTTCACTGCTCCACCTGAGGATATAGCAACTCTTCATCCTTTATCAGTCTAGTGTACAGAAATCTGGATTGTCTTTCTCTTACACCATACATCTTGCTGGTTCATTACATTAATGACATAATGCTGACTGAAACTATTGTGTAAGATGTAGCAACTAGTCAAGACACATTGTCAAGACACTTGTGTTCCTGAGGGTGGAATATAAATTCCACAAAAACTCAAGGGTCTGCCACCTTAGTAAGATTTCTAAAGGTCCAATGAAGGAGAGATGGCCAAAGTCATGGATCCACATTGATTCATTGGAACACTTCAGAGGGTTCTTCTTTTCTTTAATCAAAGTTGTAAATTTCTTCCTCCAGAGAGCCTCCAATCAGTATCATCAAGATTAGGGCCCTTCTCCAAGGCAATGATTGCTTCATAGGGCTTAAGTCCCACTTGAATTAACCCCTTTCCTATACCATAGGGTGAGTGTCTCCCCTCTAACCATAAGGATGCACTAGTGTACATACATATACAAAAATTAACTCAAAATAGATCCAAGCTCTAAATACAAGAACTGAAACAATAGATGACATAGAAGAAAACATAGGTACTAAACTTTTGAACCTTGGTCTTAGAGAAGATTTTATTAATTTGACTCCAAAGGCAAGGGTTGTAAAGGCAAAAATAAGTCAATGGGACTATATCACACTAAAAAGCTTTGCTGATCACAAAAGAAACTGCCAACAAAAGAAAAAGGGAACCAACCAACCTGGCCAGTGTTGCTCAGTGGTTGAACATCGACCCATGAACCAAGAGGTCACTGGTTAGATTCCTGGTCAGGACACATGCCCAGGTTGTGGAATTGATCCCCAGTAGTAAGTGTGCAGGAGATAGCCAAGGGGTTAAGGTCGCTATTTCATTTCTAACATTAGCAACTTGTGTCTTCTCTTTTTCTCAGTTAACCTAGTTAGATGTTTAACAATTATATTGACTTTCAAAGAACAAGCTTTTGGTTTTATTAATTTTCTTGATAGGTTTTGTTTTCTCTTTCACTGATTTCCACCTGGTTTTTTTTTCTCTTTCACTGATTTCCACCTTTTTTTTTTTTTTTTTTTACTGATTTCCACTTTGATCCTTATTTTTTTTTTTTACTTAATTTATTCTTGTTTCCCAAGATGGAAGTTTAGACTATTTATGTAATCTATAATCACTAGATTGTATAATCTTAGATTACTTGTGTAACTTAATGATGTACTTGAGTATACCACCTTGACACTATCCATAAAAGCCCTGCTCAAGCTCTACTCTGTCCCTACTCGTCTCAACCCTCCTACTCATATAGTCAAAAGTTTCTAAGGGCCCAGTATCTCTCAGACCCCTCAATTTACAGCCCAACTTATACCCCTGAGTGTCATCTAGTCTGTCTTTGGCTTCTCTCCTGAACCCTCCCTATCTTGGAGAGCAGCTGATAACAGAGTTTTTGGACAAAATTTAGGCTGAAGGCTACTCACACATGTGCAGTCAAGGTACCCCATGGCTTGAGATGAACTGAATGAGAAAAGAAAGGGGCACTAAGACTAGGACCTAGACCTCCCAATGCACAGAATACATTTTATTTACCATTTTGTTATTTTTATTTATAACTTTTAAGTGGTTGACATTAGCTTTGAAGTCCTATTTTCAAACTGTTGCTTCAGGCCCTACACAAATGAGGGATGCACCTGATGTAACTACTACTAAACTAGGAATGCCTATTTCCTATTCGCAATATATTAAGTTCCATTATGCATTTGAAACACATAGTTTTTATAATGTACCACTTATACATACCTAAGTCCTGTGAACTCAAAGGATGCTTCACATATAGATCTAATGCTATTGCCCTAATTACTTAATTTATCCCTGCTTTCTAAAAGTTTCATATTCAATGGTTGCCAGGATTTGGTTTGCAAAAGGGTATAATTAAAACAAGAGAACTTATCGTGGTGAAATCTTTATTCCTTTGTAAACCTGATGAAATATTGATTTCAGATTTCTTTTTTATTTTGTAACCTATGCTGATTATTATTCAAAATGATGAAATTTCACATAACTACAAACACATATAGTGCATGTAAAGATGGGGGAAATCTGAATATGATCTCTATCTGACAAAGAAGTAGGGTGGCTTCAATTACTTGAGAACATAATATAGTTAGGTAGGATATAATCATTCAAAGCTTGGTGAAAGGCACAGGAGAATTCTTTATACTATTATTGCAACTTCTTGTGATTCTCTTTTTTCATTTTGCTATTTCTTTTTTGTCTTAAAGCTTTACATTGTACAATATAAACCTATAAATTACAGTTTATGACATCAAAACAAAAACACAATTATTAATACTACATTACATCTAAAGAAAATTTTCAAACTATATGTCTCAAATTGACAGATTTCTCCCCAGTATAAATTCTGACATCACAGACTTTGAATTTTTGCTAAAAACTTTTACAAAATCAAAAAATTTGTAGGGTTTTATACCAGTAGTTACTTGACATTCAATTGAATGTTACTTCTTAACAACACTGTCCTCCTTTTGTTGCAGTCTATTAGTTTGTCCAACACCATCACTTTGGAGTAAAATAAGGCTAGTTTGTGGATGAAGGTTACTTTATTCAGAATATCAAGAGAACTTTCTCCATAGTGTGAACTCTCTGAGTTGTAGTGGGTGCTGAATTGTGACTCAACATTTCTAATATGTACTTCAATCATACAATTTTCCTCCCATGTGTGTTCTCTGATGTACAATGAGGTTTGACTTCTGTGAGAAGTATTTTCCACACATGTTACATTTATAGGGCTTCTCCCCTGTGTGTGATCTCTGATGTTTAGCAAGGTCTGATTTACGGTAAAAAATTTTCCCGCATTCATTACATTGACAAGCCTTCTCTCCTGTGTGAGCCCTGTGATGCACTGTGAGGGATGATTTGTGACTGAATGATTTTCCACACTCATTACATTTATAGGGTTTCTCCCCTGTGTGTTTTCTCTGATGTAAAATAAGTCCTGACTTCACACAGAAAGATTTGCCACACTCATTACATTTATAGGGCTTTTCATCTGTATGAGTTCTCTGGTGTACAATTAGAGCTGACTTATGACAGAACGCCTTTCCACACTCACTACATGCATAGGGTTTCTCCCCTATATGAATTCTCTGGTGCTGAGTGAGCTGTGATTTCTGGCAGAAGGTTTTCCCACATTCACTGCATTCATATGGCTTTTCCCCTGTATGTGTTCTATTATGTTTTATTAGGTATGATTTATTGTAGAATATTTTTCCACATTCCTGACATTCATAGGGTTTCTCCCCTGTATGTGTTCTATAATGTTGAGAGAGGGTGGACTTATGACTGAAAAATTTCCCACATTCGGGACATGCAAAGGGTTTCTCCCCTGTGTGAGTTCTCTGATGTACTATGAGGTCAGACTTCAAGCAGAAGGTTTTTCCACATTTGTAACATTCATAGGGTTTCAACCCCGTATGAATTATCTGATGCCTGGTGAGGACAGACTTTTGGTAGAAAGCTTTGCCACATGTATCACATGCATAGGGTTTATCCCCTATGTGAGTTCTCTGATGCTGTGTAAGATGTGACTTCTGACAGAAAGATTTCCCACACTCAGGGCATTCAAAGGGTTTCTCGCCTGTATGAGTTCGCCGGTGCACCGTGAGATGTGAATTCATACAGAAGAACTTCCCACATTCATAGCATTCATAGGGCTTCAGGCCTGTGTGTGTTCTCTCATGTTTAGTGAGGTCAGACTTCTGGTAAAAAGTTTTCCCACATGCATTGCATTGATAGGGTTTCTTCCCTGTGTGTGTTCTCTGGTGTAATGTGAGGGCTGACTTGTGGCTGAAGGCTTTCTCACATTCATTGCATTCATAGGGTTTCTCCCCGGTGTGTGACCTCTGATGTTTAGTGAGGTTTGATTTCTCCCAAAACTTTTTCCCACATTCATTACATTGAAAGCTTTTCTGTCCTGTATGTATCCTCTGATGTCGAGTGAGGTGTGACTTCATCCAGAAAGCTTTCCCACATTCATCACATTCAAAGTGTTTCTCTCCTTTATGAGTTTTCTGACGTTGTGAGAGGTATAATTTCCTCCTGAAATTATTTCCACTTTTATTATAATCACAGTGTTTCATATGTGACTCATGATGCTTTAAAAGTGTAGCATTCACACATAAGGATTTCCCACAAACATTAAATTCATAGTGATTTTCCTTTAAGGACATTATCTGATGTAATAAGATAGATAGGTTCTCACAGGATGTTCTTCCATATTCATTATACTCACAATCATTCCCATCTGTGATCTCTTTCGTGTATATATTAAATAGTGCCTTTTCATAAAAGCTTTCTCGATATATGTTAAATTCAGAATTTCGCTGCAAAGTTTGAACCTTCTCGTGTTGAACAGGGTCTTCATCATGACTGAAAGTTTTCCCATTTTTAAAAAATTCACTTTTCTCTCTAGTATGAGTTTTTTCATATATAATATTGAATAGTAACTTTCTACAAGCATTAAATTCATCAGTCTTCTTTCCTGTATAGTTTTTCTTACTGATAATCAATTCTGAAATACAGTTGAAACTCATTCTACATGAGTCACATTGACAGAGTATTTTTCTGGAAGAAAAAGAATCTGTATCCAAGCTATATGGTTTTCGTATTACATTACTTTGTTCTTTAGTCAGTGTTCTGTTATTCATGAATACAACTTTCCAGACACGGTGAAACTGGTTTTCTTGGCTCATCTCTGTCATGTAATCAGGTTTCCAGATGGCTGGAAATAAGAAAAATTAATCTTACACATAAATAATAACACATTTCTTATGAATGTGACCTATAAACAAATGTTTTATGTTGTTGCTAACTTTGATGTCCAGACTCCAGGGATGAAAATAATTGCAAGTACATATATTTTTCTATTTTGGAGGGTTTGGGTGAAGAAAAACAAAAAGAAAAAATAACTTGGAATAGTGGAAGCAGGGAGAGGAAACCAGCTATTAGAACACAGACATTTAGTTTCCAATGTCTGAGGAATAATAGCAACTGCTTAAATCTGAATCTCCCATGTATCATCCAAAAGAACTATAAGGATTTATATAAGAAGAGCAATAAAATTACCTATAATAACCCATGACTTTAGCATAACTAGGAAATACAGAACACTACTAAGTGCAGTCACTACCAAGTAAGGACATAAATATTCAAATACAGAAAATCTATGGGAAAAGTTAGCTGGAGACTATAGCAACCATGTAAAATAAGAGATAGAATTTAAACATAATTAAGTACAAATAAAATTACTCCCAGAAAGTAAAAGCCTCACTGTCAGTAGGGAAATGCTGAGATGATGTTTCAGTTCTGAGAGATAAACTAAGACTACTGGGAAATCCAAAAGAGGGTACTTGTAGTAGATGGGAACTAAGGAGGCAAGAGGTGAACAAAATGAGGAATAAAACTGTGAAAACAACAAAATTACCTTAGAAAATAGGACTTAAATTACAAGGAGCTTGTTATGGACAGAATTATGTCCTTCCAAATTCTTATGTTGAAGCCCTAATCCCAGATGTGATGGTATTTTAAGATAGGGCCTTTAGGATATAATTAAGATTAAATGAGGTCATATGTGTGGAGCACTAATCTAATCGGAATGGTGTTCTTATTATAAAAAGATGAGACACCAGAGCTTGCTTGCTCTCCACACAAGTAGAGAGAAAAGGCCTTTGCCAGCGGTAAACTTTTTATATTCCTGTCCATTGCATTACCTGAAATTTCAGGTAGGATGTTAAAAGAGAGTGTTAAAACAGGACATCCATGCCTTGCTCTTTATATTGTGGAGAAAGCATCCAGTTTCTCTCAATTAAGAATGACATTAACATGTTTTTCATTAAGTTGAGGAAATGCCCCTCTATTCCTAGTTTGCCGAGTTTTTATCATGAATGGGTGTTGGATTTAGGCAAATGCTTCTTCTGCATCAATTACTATCATCATATTATTTTTCTCTCTATGGCCTGTTGATGGGGTAGATTATATTAACTGATTTTTGAATGTTGAACCAACATTGCACACCCTGAATAAATCCTACTTGGCCATGGTATATAATTCTTTTTGGACAGTGTTGGATTCTATTTCAATTTTTGCATCTATGTGCACCTTATGTCACCATCTGCTTTTGAGATTAGGAAAATAATAATCTTAAAGAATAAGGAAGACAGAATACCCCAAGGAATCTACAAGAAAGCTAGTATAGCTAATATACAAATTCAGCAAAGTTTCAGGGTATAAGGTCAATGCCGCCAAATCAGTTGTGTTTCTATATCCCTGCAATGAGCAATCGGAAAGAAAATTAAGAAAGCGATACAATAAATAATAGCATCTTATTTAGCCTATGTTGCACTACACTGATTGGTTTTGTGAATGTTAACCAGCCTGCATACCTGGAATATATCCCACTTGGTCATGGTATATAATTTTTTTATACATGGCTAATTTCTATTTGCTAGTATTTTGTTAATGATTTTTGCTGGTAGATTTATGGGAGATATTGACCTCTTGTTTATTATTTTTGTACTACCTTTCTATGATTTCAGTATCAGAATAATAAACTTGTCAGGAAGTGTTCCATCACCTTCTGTTTTTCTACAAGACATTGTGTGAAATCATAATTAATTATTTAAATGTTTGGTAAAATCTCCAGTGATGATATTCCACATTTCTTTTCTCCTTTTTAATTGGAGCTTTTTATTTAAAATTTCTTTAGTCCAAATTATCTATGACACCTTCTATGACAATCTATGGGCCATTCAGGGAAGGTGTCATAGATAATCTGAACTAAAGAAATTTGGGGCCATATATAATTACGTACATTATCTTGATTAAGTTTTGATAGTTTGGGGTTTCTAAAGAATTGTTCCGTTTCTTCTAAATTGTCAAATTATGGCATAATTGTTGACAGTATTCACTTAATATCCTGTTAACAGATGCAGAAATGATATTCCATTTCTTTCTTGATATTGGTGATATGTCAATATTTGTTAATATTATTTTTGTCAATATTGCCAGAAGTTTATCAATTTTACTGTTTTTCTCCCCCAAAGAATCAGATTTTTATTTCATTCGTTTTCTCTATTCTTTTCCTATTTTCAACTTCACTGATTTCTGCTCTTAATTTTTTAATTTTCTTCCTTCTACTTGCTGTGGATTTACTTTACTCTTTTCCAGTTTCTTGAGGTAAATTTTAATTATGGGTTTGAAACCTTTCTTCTTATCATTAGTTGCATTTTAGTACTATAAATTTCCCTCTCAGAACTGCTTTAGCTGCCTCCCACATATATTAATATGGTGTGTTCTCATTCCATGCTATGTATTTTTAATGTTTCTTTTGAGCCCAATCCAGTTGGTTAGGGCGCCAGCCCTCAGACTAAAGGTTCTCAGGTTTGATTCCAGTCAAGGGCACGTACCTCAGTTGCAGGCTCAGCCCCGCCCCAGTTGGGGTGCATGCAGGAGGCGATCAATGCGTCTCACATTGATGTTTCTCTCTCTGTGTCTCTTCCCCTCACTTCCACTCTCTCTAAAAATCAATGGAAAAAAAATCCTCAGGTGAGGATTTATATATATATAAATATGGAGAGAGAAAGATATTTATATATATACATATATATAGAGAGAGAGATTTATATATATACATACATAGAGAGAGCTAGAGAGCCTTCTTCATTGATCTATGCATTATTTATAAATATCTTGTTTAATTTCCAAGTGTTTATTTTTCTCTTGTCTTTCTGTTACTGATTCTTCGTTGGATTTCATTATGGTCAGAGAACATAACTTACTCAGCAGAATTTCAATTCTTTTAAATTTATTGAGGTTTATTTATGCCTCTGGATGTTTCATCTTTCTGAATGTTCCATGGGCGCGTGAAAAGTATGTCTTTCCTGCCATTGTTGGGCAGTGTCCTATAAATTAAGTTTTGATAGTTTGGGGTTTCTAAAGAATTGTTCCATTTCTTCTATACCCTGGTGGTCTTGTTCAGTTTTTCTGTGTCTACTGTTGATTTAATGTCTAGAAGTTCTACCAACTTTTATCCACTTCAAGTGAAATGTAAAACTTTAATTCAACTAAAATCCCTCTTCCTCTAGCTTAAAATATAATTGTATTAAGTTCCTCAAATCATATTTTAAACTTGGTTCAAATGATTTCAGAAACTCTTAAGAAGAAAACTGTCATATTTAACCTATTTTTGCCACTTCCAAAGTTCTTTCTTTACTGAAGTTCCAAGCTTTCTTGTGTTATTTCCTTTCTATTTAGAAAACTTCCTCTAGCCACTTCTTTAAAAGTAGGTTTGCTAATAATATTTTCTTAGTTTTCTTTTGTATAATAATATCTTTAGTTTACCTCTTTAATGAATACATTTTCCAAGATAAAAAATTTTTTTGAAAGTGTTTTTTTTCCAGTAGTTGAAAAAAAAAGTGCTATTTCCTTGTAGCCTCAATGGCTTCAGATAAGATATCCACTGTCATTCCCAAAGGTAATGTTATTTTCCAATGCCTACTTTCAAGATTTTTTCCCTTTGGTTTTCAGAAATTAAATTATGATGTGCCTTTAATGGATTTATCTTCTTGGAAGTTCAGATTCTTGAATGAGTAGTTTTATATCTTTTGCCAAATTTGAGAAGTTTTCAGCCATTATTTATTTAAATACTTCAACACCACTCTCCTCTCCCCTTCTGTTACTCTGATGATACAAATGTTAGTTTTTTTTATCACTGACCCCCTTCCAAATACAGAGATAATCCAAACTCTTCTTAAAGTAGTGCACTCAGTCACTTTAACCCTGCTTTGATTTCTCTGAGAGATTTTACCCACAGAACATTTAATATATGCAAATATCTGTGTATGTGTTTAGCACTTTATTTTGATTAAAATATATTTAACATATAACATTGTGTAAATTTAAGGTCTACATGTTATTTTGAAACACTTATATACTGTAATATGACTGCCATTGTACCAATAATTAGCACCTCTATCTCAGATAATTATTTCTATTTTTGGAGTTGAAATAATTAAGTTCTAGTCTATTAGCAAGTTGGATGGTTATAAAACAATATTATTCTCTATATATAGATCTCTAGGGCTTATTTGCTACTCTTTGCAAGTTCATACCCTTACACAACAATTGGCTTATCTCTGCACACACTGTAATCTGCTAACCGCTATTTTACTTTTTGTTTTCAAAAGTTTGCCTTTTTTAGATTCTGCATGTGATACCATACAGTACTTGTCTTCCTTTGACTTATTTAGCACAGTGGCCTCAAGGTACATTCATGTTGTCACAAATAGCAGGATGTCCACCAATAGCTAAATATTTTAGTGTGTGTGCACATGTGTGTGCGTGTGTACATATTTAGCTTATATCCATTCTTCTTTACCCATTCAACCACTGATGGGCACTCAGGTTGTTTCTGTCTTTGGATATTGTGAATAATGTTGCAATAAATGTGGTAGTGTATTTATCTCTTCAATATCCTATTTTCATTTCCTTTGTGTACATACCCAGAAGTTGACTTGCTGATCATAGAGCAAATCTATTTTTAATTTTTTAGGAACCTCCACACTATTTTCCATAGTGGCTGAACCAATTCCATTCCCTCCAACAGAGCACAAGAAGTCCCTTTTCTACACATTCTTGCAAACACTTGCTACCTCTTGTCTTCTAGATGGTAGCCATTCCAACAGGTGTGATATGATATCTCACTGTGGTTGTGATTTGCATTGCCTTGATGGTTAATGATGATGAGCATCTCTTCGTGTACCTGTGGCCATTAGTGATACTTTTTTTATATATATTTGTATTGATTTCAGAGAAGAAGGGAGAGAGAGAGAGAGAGAGAGAGAGAGAGATCAATGATGAGAGAGAATCATTGATCAGGCTGCCTCCTGCATGCCCCCTACTGGGGATCAAGCCCACAAACAGGCATGTGCCCTTGACCAGAATCAAACCCTAGACCCTTCAGTCCACAGGCTGATGCTCTATCTACTAAACCAAACCAGCTAGGGCAAGAAGTATTCTTGAAAAAACATTTCAAAGCTGTCAACCTCTGGATTAACCGAAGGAAAATAACAAATCCCTTGATGTTCATCTGCAGAGTACACACTATCTCACCTGGGAGTCTCTGGCTTGGGAATTCTTCTTCCAATATCCATGGCTCCTCTCCTTGCTCCAACCTGAAGATCACTTCTGGTTTGGTGACACAATACCCTGTCAAAGTGAAATAATTTAGGACTTGGACCAAAAAGCCTAGACGTCAGAGACTCTAAAAGAGGAGGAAGCTTCTGGAGCTGAACAATGAAGGTGCCACTGAACATTTTACTGAAGAGGTAAACACAAATACCTTCCTGGTGCCCAAAAGTGGTCAATCAACATTGATTCCTGAATTCAATCTTAACTATCATTAAACTCTGTAGACTATCTCTATGCTTCATGATTGGAAGGATTTTAAAATGCCGTTCAGAATTACCTAATAAACAGACCTTACCCACTGAGACAAGGTTGCTGTAGTTCTCCAGCATCACATCTCTGTACAGGGACCTCTGAGTGGGGTCCAGATGCTGCCACTCCTCCTGGGTGAAGCCCACAGTCACATCCTTAAATGACACTGATGCCTGGAATTTCTGATCAATGTGAAATGTTCAGAATTAGGTGACATGGAAAAAGATGTATGGAACTAATCCTTACCATGATTACTGTTCAGGGATGAGCAAAACGGTTTACAGAACATTCCCAGTCAGGGCACATACCTGGGGTGCGTGTTTGATCCCTAGTTGGGGAGTGCACTGAAGGCAACCAATCAATATTTCTCTTTCACATTGATGTTTCTCTCTCTCTCTCTCTCTCAAAGCATGTCCTCAAGTGAGGATTTTAAAAAAATAATAAAATTAGGTCCTTTCATCACATCTATTGAAAAAATTCCAGATGGATTATGGTACTAAATATTAAAACAAATTAGGAAATTTTAGACAACATATTGGAAAATTGCATTAGGCCCATGGGGTAAGGAAAATAAGAATAAAAAACAGAAGACACAAAGAGTTGTATCAAAATATAAATATACCATTAAGTTAAAAGAAAAATATCATATTGAGAAAAGACAATTCCTACAAAACTCAGCAGAAAACCTGAAAGGCCATAAATGTATGAAAGCTTCACAACCTCAATCAGACACATAAAAATTAAACAGTGACATTTTTCATATACTAGCGTAGAAATAATTTTTTATATCTGGAGAGGAAGGAGGAATAGTCTTCTAATTAGTAGTAATATACCTAGGAAAATTAGAAATCCTCAAATTCTACAACTTAAAAATATTAATCATAAGACTCTAGAGCAGTGACTCTCAAACTTAGTAGGTGTCAGCATCCTATGGATGACTTATTAAAACATGACTGCTGATGCCCTAGCTGGTTTGGCTCAGTGGATGGAGTGTCAGCCTGCAGACTGAAGGGTCCTGAGTTTGGTTCCAGTCAAGGGTACATGCCCAGGTTGCAGGCTCGATCCCCAGTGCGGGGTGTGCAGGAGGCAGTCAATCAATTATTGTCTCTCATCACTGATGTTTCTATCTCTCTCCTCCTCTCCCTTCCTCTCTGAAATCAATAAAAATATATTTTAAAAAACAACAACAACAACAACATGACTACTGGGCCTCATCCCAGAATTTCTCTTCCATGAGGCTTGGAATGGAGCATTAGAATCTGCACTTCAAACAAGTTTCCAGATTATGCTGCTGCTTCTGGTCAAAGAACCTTACTTGAGAAGCACTGCTCCGGAGTTGGGAGATACATTTGCCTTTGTGCCGAGGCAATGAAAAGGATATTCACAGCAACATCATTTATATTACTGAAAAACAGGAATTACTTAAGTGTCTACCAATAAAAAAGAGTATTTAGGATATAGTGTTGCCATCCAATGGTGAGTTGGGGAAAAATATGTATCATATATCCATTAAGATAATTCATATATTTTTAAAAGCATCCATCCTAGCCGGTTTGGCTCAGCAGATAGAGCATAGGGCTGTGGATTGAAGGGACCCATGTTGGGCCCGATCCCCAGTAGGGGGCATGCAGGAGGCAGCCAATCAATGATTCTCTCTCATTAAACTGTATTGTTCAACTATCTACATATTTCTTCAATGAGATATAGAGATAAAATGGGAAGACTAGTGGACAAGGATGAAAACTTAGAACTAAAGTAGGGACACGGTGAGGAAGACTCCAAAAGAGGGCCATTAGAAGAGCTGTGTAAGAAGACAAAGGAGACTTCCCAAGAGAAAGTAGTCAGTAGGGTAATTTAGCTGTTGTTCAAGATAGATAACTGCAATTAAGCCACTGGTGACCTTTACCTAGGTAGGTTCTAAATAGTGGAGGGGAAGAGCCAACGCAGAATGGTATGGGATAAAATTTGACTGCAAACCCCAGAAACATTTACTAGAGAACTTAACTTTTAACCATTTACTGCACGCCTTGTATACACAGCCTAGCTAAATAAAATAGTTATGGAGAGTTTTCGCAACAGGCATGCAAGCCATTCATTCCTCTAAACACACTAGGTTTTATAAGAACAAACAAGGCCATCATAAAACTGACTGCTTGAACCACCTCTTGGACCCTTTTGCTTCCAATGAGGAACAGTTTGAGGCACTCATTGGGTCTTGAACAGAATTTGTCTGTATCCAAGTGTTTCCCCTTCTACCATGATTATCAGAAACATCAGAGACATACTTGCAAGTCAACCTGGAAACTCTAATATATATTAATAATCAGTATAAATCTACAGGCCAGTGGTGGCCCTGCTAGGAATCTGTTACTTTCCCTTTTTGGTGAAGTTTGACTTTTATCTATTACTAATTTCCCATCTTAACATATGGACTCTTAGAAATCACACAAAGTCTATTGTAAAATAAAGTGGAGACAAACAAACAACTTACTTGGGATTTGTTCATTTTCTGGTGTTCTTGCAAAAGTGTAGGCAACTCTGGAGACATGCTGGGTTACAAGAAGAAGAATAGAGTCATGAAAGATCTGGCCTGCCGGCAGCTCCTGACTTCTGCCCTGGGAAGCACCCCACCCCCCACCCCAACCCCCCAGTATATAGTAGTAATGTCAATATCCCTTTGACCTGCAGAAGGTAGAGGGAAATGGTGAAAGACAACCTATCTGACTTTAATCATACTAGTGACCTGGTGCATGGATTCGTGCACATTGAAATGCAATTAATTAGAAGGTGGCCAGCAGGGCGGGACTGGGTGAAATGGGCCAGACATGCCCTGGAGCCAACCTCCCAGCGGTCCCTCCCTGGCGTCTGCAGGGGTCCCTACAGCAGGTGGGGGTCTCCCAGCCTGGCCTGCAGGGATCGGGGATCAGGCCAAAACCAGCTCTCCAACATCCACTGAGGGGTCCCAGAGTGCGAGAGGGCACTCTGCAAAGTTGCTATTGTACAGGTTGTGGAACGCAAATGCAAGTTTGCAGTGAACCAGATTCGGGCCGACAGTGCCCCAGCAACCAGATAACCCACGGCTGAAGGTGGAATCTCACGGCCCTGCAAGGAACAGGGCTCCCTCCTCTCTGGTTTCAGGGTGCATCACCCAGGAACCGCCACTGCCAAGTCACTGCAGCTAGGCAGCTCCTTCATTGAGCGTCTGCCTGGATGGTCAGTGCACATCATAGTGACTGGTCATACACTTAGCATATTAGTCTTTTATATATAGAGATATATTGCTTTGGGGCATAAAATGTTTAGTGGGTTAATATAAATATTTGCTTCCTATGGATTTTTCAATAGTTTAAGTCTCCCTTGGTGTTCACAAAAAATTTAAATGACAAACCTTATTGAAACAAAAAACACACTTAATGAAGGAACATTAACCCTTCACCAAACCCATGGTGAATACTGAGGGATAAGCTCTTTATCATTGTCCCTACTACCATTCCTAAATTCTTTAGATAGTGACTCCTAAGAAGACTATAAAAAGCAGTGCTTTAAGGAAAGGTCTATGTTTTAATTTATCTTTGTTGTCATTTCTCAAAAGGATCTTTTATACAAAACTTCTTCTACTTGTGTGGGAAAGAGACAGTAAGTGCTAGCTTAGGAGTCAGGAGCTCTGGCCTTTAGTCTTCACCACTAACAAAGCTGTGGTCCTGAATGAGTCACTAACCTTCGGAAGAAAAATGAGGCACAAAAGAGCTAATCCTTGAAACTTCTTCCTGGATGCTAGTGCAAGTCCGGGCAGAGCCACAGCATCTGCCAAGACGCAGGGATGGGCATGGCTGGCAGCACCGCAGATCCAGAACGGGTACCAGGAGACCAAGGAGCCTGTCCGTCCGTCTGGAGAGGAACAGCGGAGTAAGCGGCCACAGACAGCGCGGGAGCCTTTCACCGCAGACCCAGCTCCCCAAGGAGCACCTCTCGCACACGCACACCCTCCTCCCGCAGCACCGCGCCTCCCCACCGACCAGATGCACCCCCACGCCCTCCTGTGGCCGCAAGAACCGTCCTCCCCGCCCCCTCCCCCCGCTCCGTGCAGAGGCGGGTCACGTGGGTGGAGGGGGGTCCAGTTCTGGGTCCGACAGAGACGCCCGTCCCGCCGCCCAGGGGCCCACAGAGCGCCTCCCAGGGGACGCGCGAGCCCCGCGTCCTCGCCCAAGCCTCCCGCGCTCACCCGCGGCTCCCTCCTCAGGTGGCACTGGCCCCGGAGACGCGGCTCCCTCCTCAAGTGGCACTGGCCCCGGAGACCGCACAGACTCGGGGACCCCAGGACCGCCTCCTGGGCGAGGCCAGAGACAGACAGAAGCAGCAGAAGGCGGGAGTGCGGAGGGGAAGGCGGTCCTGGGCATGCGCAGAAGACCCGCGCGCGGATCCTGCCTGCCCTCCCTCCGTCTGCGCTGCCAGCCTTGCGGGGTTGGCGGGGAGGGGCAACCTCAGCTGGGGGAGGTTGGGGAGGTCTGAGATAGTTCCCTGGGTCCGTCACGGGCTCCCCGGAAAGTTCTGGATACCAGCTGAGTTCTTTGTGCAGCCAGAGTGCAACTCAGTCACAAAGCCGTCAAGGAGCGGCAACCTGCATGTCAATTTCACTTTTTCAAATACTGGGAGATAGATCCCAGCAATACAGAAGAGTAAACTCTAACCCCCATCACCGATGGCAGGGCGCGGGGGAGAGTGGGTGTGGGTGTGGGTGTGTTTGCGGGGGTGGGGGGACGTGGCAAGAAAGCTAGCCCATCAAAATCATGTAAGCAATAAACGAAAATTGTAGGTAAATCAGGAGATACAATCCAAAAGAAAAAAATATATTTATTCATTTACATAAATATATTCTTTCCCCTGTGACAAAGTTACTTGAAAAATAGAGATATACACTTTCATAGATCAATATTCTCTGACAAAAATTACAATAATAATCTCAACAAATGTATGTACTTTTTTCTCTTTGATTTTTAATATATTGTGTACTATACAAAAGCATTCTTAACTTCATCTGAAATAAATAAAAATCTAAATTAACAGCCAGGGAATATTTTTAAAAGAAGAAAAATGCCTAAGAAATACCAATATGGGTGAATTACTCTATTATTCAAAATAATTTGGCATCTGCTTAATGGAAACACTACAGCCTAGATTGTTTTTTAAAATCTAGTGTAATAAATAAATGTAGCATTTCAAAACAATGAATGAAAGAATGGAGTATTCCATACACCCCCAATAATTTGGAATAAAGGTTATGCCCATAAATTATATGTGATGGAATTCATGTGGATTCAAGATCTGAAATGTTTAAACCACTAAGTTAAAAAAAAATACAGTAAATGAGATCAAGAAGTTGTGACACTGAAGATAGAAACCATAAATGTAATATCTAATACATGTTGTTATAGAAAAAATAACTCAATTCTAATTTTAAAATGTTAAAAGCAAGTAAAACCAAAAATTATATATTTACTATTTGAAAGAAAATATATATTAATTAAATAAGGATATCTTTAAACCAATAGAAAGAAAAACTTAAAATGGGCTATAGAACTGACCAGTAATAGCCCCATCTGGGTGCTCAGTCATTTGGATCATTGTCCCATACACCAAAAAGGTATGGGTTCAGTTCCAATCAGGGCACATATCTAGGTTGTGGGTTTCATTCTCCAATGGGAGGCAATCTCGATGATTCTCATATAGATGTTTCCCTTTCTCTCTCTCTAAAAGTCAATTTACCAAAAGAATCCTTGGGTGAGGATTTTAAAAAAAAAGAACTACCAGTAATGAAATTAAAAAGAAAATGCAAATGAATATTTTCATTAAAAAGTCCACTATGATAATTAAAAGATGCAGATGTTTAAGTAAACACATACGATATCATTTATTGAGATTAAAATTTTTAATTTATATACACCAAAGTTCACTCTATTTGATGCAGTTTTATATGTTTTGATAAATGCATAGATCTGTGTTACCACCACCACAGTCAACAACATAACTGATTTCATCACTGCCCAAGAAATTTATTTTATGCTACTGTTTTGAAGTCAAACTCTCTTACCTCTGGCAGCCACTATGTATACTTCATGCCAATAAGTTTTCCCCTTTTTCTGGAAAGTCATGTATATGAAATCATACAGTACGTAATCTTATGAATCTTGTATCTTTTACTTAGCACAATGCATTTGAGATTCATCTGTGTTGTTTCATGTACCAATAAGCTTGGGTTTTTGTTTGTTTGTTTAATCCTCATTGTTTATCATTGTTTATCATATGTTTAATCATGTGTTTATTGATTTTAGAGGGAGGAAAGGAGAGAGAGAAAGAAACATTGATATGAGAGAGAAATATCGATTGGTTGCCTCCCGCATGTGCCCCAACCAGAGACCAAAACCACAACCTGGGTATGTGCCATGACTGAAATCAAGCCTGCTGTCAATGCTCCAACCAACTGCGCCACACCAGCCAGGGCCCAATAATCTTGGTTTTTATTGCTGAGTCCTATTCCATGGTGTAAATTTACCACATCTCACTTACCTAGTCCCCAGCTGATTGGAATTTAATTATTTCCCATTTGAGAAAATTATGAAAAAAATAAGCATTTTCAAATATAGGATTTGAGAAGATTCAAGACTAATATGCAGTTATGGCACCTCTATTGTGTGTTTAATTCATGTAAAGTCTTTAGAGGTGCCTGTACTTCAAATGCAAAAGCAGCAACGCAAAATTATAAGAAATATAAAAAAATCTAGGAAACATATCATCACCTAAAGATAGCAATAATTCTCCAAATACCAAGTTTGAAGGTACAGAATTTTGTGATGGAGCGGGTAAAGAATTCAAAATAGCTCTTTTGAAGAAACTCAAGGAGCTACAACAACACTCAGAAAGAAATCAGGAGGGAAAGATATGAACAAAATGAGTTGTTTGTTAAAGAGATATAAGTCATAAAAAGTAACAAAACAGAAATCCTGGAACTGAATCATTCAATGAATGAAATTAAAAATGCAATAGAAAGTTTCTGCAGAAGAGTAAATCAAATGTAAGCAGCCCAGCTGGTGTTGCTCAGTGGTTGAGTGTTGACCCATGAACCGGAAAGTCTCAGTTCAATTCCCAGTCAGGGCATATGCCCTGGTTTCAGGCTCGATCCCCAGTGGGAGGTGTGTAGGAGGCAGCCAATCAATGATTCTATCCTTATTGATGTTTCTATCTCTCCCTCTCCCTTCCTCTCTGAAATCAATAAAAATATATTTTTTAAAAATGTAATTATAAGTGGGAAAAAAGATAGAAATAAACTAATTAGAAGAAAAAAGAATGAATATAGCCTGTGTGACCTATGGCACTCTGTCAAGTGTACAAATATGAAAATAATTTGGGTTCCAAAAGGAAAAGAGAGGGAAAAGAGGAAGAAAGTATATTTTAAAATAATAGTTGAGAATTTCCCAACCTGGGGAGAGGTTTGGACATAAAAGACCAGGAACCCAGCCCCACTGGTGTGGCTCAAAGCATCTACCCAAACCAGAGTTACCTGGTTTGATTCCTGGTCAGGGCATATGCCCAGGTTGTGGGCTCCATCTCCAGTGGGGGCGTGCAGGAGGCAGCTAGCTAATCAATGATTCTCATCATTGATGTTTCTATCTCTCTCTTCCTCTCCCTTCCTCTCTGAAATCAATAGTAAAAAAATACTTTAAAAAATCACACAGCCAATCGATCATTCTGTTCTCTCAATGCAAAAAGACCTTCTCAAGACACAGTATAATGAAACTGTCAAATATCAAATATAAAGAGAGAATGCAAAAAAGCACCAGGGGGGAAAAGGATTGTTACTTCCAAAAGAACCCCCATTAGACTGTCAGTGGATTTCGGACCAGAACCCCTACACACCCAGAGAAAGTGGAGTAATATATTCAGAGTTGAAAGAAATAACATGCCAGATAAGAATACTCTATCCAGCAAAGTTATCCTTCAGATAAGGAGAAATACTTTCCCAGATAAACAAAAGCCAATTTTATCACCATTGACATGCCTTGCAAAGAAGATTTTTAAGCTGAAAGGAAATGACACTAACCAGCAACATGAAAACATATAAAAATATACAACACACTGGTAAAGAAAAATATACAATCAGACTTGGAAAACTGAAATTCTGTAGTAGAATGGTATGTCAATTTGTTAATAAATATGCAATACAATAAGAGGTAAAAAGTGGCATCAAAAACATAAGAGGGGACAAGTAAAAGTGTAAAGCTGATGCCGTTGTAATAACCTGGTAATTATTTAACAGGAAAGAAGGGAAGGGAAGGCTATATATATAGGCATGCAATTTATCCAGCTTTGCCAAAAAGCTGCATTTAACACTTTCCAAGTCTGTTCCCCACTCATTGATGGGGGAAGGGACTAGAAGGCAATTTAGACTCATGCCCAGTGAGGTCTGATGATGTGGGAGGCTAATTGCCTGTCAATCACACCTGTAAACAAGTAATTGGCCAGGATGGGCGTGGCCGCTGCAAGGGCACAAAACCTAAATATTTAAACTTAACAAAGAAGTGAGCTCTCTCTTGGGACTCCTGCTGCAGGAGCTGCGCTCTCCCGTGCATATGGTGCATGGTTATGTTGGGCTCCCCACGTGGACTAGCGGACTTTGAGCTGGCCTGAATGCCAAATCACACTGGCTGCAACATGGAACGGGAACTCTGGATACCGCCCGTTTCTGACTGCTGAATTCCCAGCTGCCCCTCCTCCAGGACTGGTTTAAGGGGTTGGGGACTTTGAAAGCTGAGAAAGGTAACTTTACACAAAGAAATCCTTCTTCCACATTCCATCCTCCAGTGGGGGCTTCTGAAAATGTTTTTCAGCAGCACCCCAAGAACCTCACTCCCCCCAGTGTTAGGGGAGTTTCATCCACTGGCAGCAAAGCCTTTATAGGCAATCAAAGTTACTATCTTTAAAAGGGCTCTATTGTCTGTGAGATGTCTTATGTAAGCCTCGTGTTAACCAAGATGTAAAAACCTAGAATAAATTTGCAAAAGATAAGGAGGAAACAGTATACCACCACAGAAAATTACCAACTTACAAAGGTAGAAGAAAACAGAGGTCATAAAATGGAAATACAAAACAACCAGAAAGTAAGTAATAAGACGGTTTCACTAAGTCCTTACATACCAGATAACTCCACGTGTAAATAGATTGAATTCACCAATCAAAATGCAGAGAGCAGTTGGATGAATAAATAACAAAAACCAACTATATGCTGCCTACAAGAGACTCATATCAGCTTTAAGGACAGACGGTAGTCTCAAAGGATGAAAAATAGATTCCATGCAAGTGGACATCAAAAGAAAACAGGAATTGCTATATTTATATCAAACAAAATAGACATTAAACCAAAAATGGTAACACACAAGATTATATAATAGTAAAGGATCAATTCATCAAGAAGATATAATAATTGCAAATGTATATGCACCCAAAATCAGAATCTCTAAACACATTAAGCCAATACTAAAATATTTGAAGGGAGAATAGACAACACAATAATAGTAGGGAAGTTCAGTACCCTACTTTCAGCAAGGATAAATAATCAGACAGAAAATCAAGAAGGAAAAGTTGGACTTGAAACATACATTCGACCAAAAGGACTTACAGAACATTCCATTCAACAGCAGTAGCACACACATTCTTCTCAAATGCACACAGAACTTTCCCCAGAAGAGAGCATATGAGAGGACACAACACAGGTCAGCAAATTTGAGAAGACTGAAATCATGTCAAGTATTTTTTCTGAACACAAAGGTATAAAAATAGAAATTAACAAGAAAGCTGCAAATTCTAAAAATATGTTGAAAGTAAGCAGTACATTTCTTTTTTGTAATTGACTTTATTGGGGTTACATTTTTGTTTGTTGGTTTATTTTATACCACATCTCATCCTCCCATGGGGTCCTCTCAAAATTCTTATTCCAGTGGTGCCCAAGGACCCAACTCCCACGAACAATTCTCTGATGAAACCTTCATTGTTATTTTGTTCCCTGAATGCCATCTCTGTGTGCTGGTAAATGTTAACTGTCCTATGCCCACCAATGTAAAAGGAGTATGTGCCTCTCCGTTTTACTCTTTATTCAGTCTCAGAGATTTCCCTGCTTTGCTTTCTCCTGCCTCCCTAATCTACCACCAATGGGTTTCATGCAATTCTCCTTAGGTCTCTTCCTTTGATGTTAATGTATAAGATTAGCTATAAAACTGCCATTCTCCGGAGCATTTTCTCAACCCATTACGATTTTGTTTCCTGGCAATTATCAGCTCGGTTCATATAAACTCATAAAGATTCTCTACAGGTCTACACGTTTCTTACATTAACAACTGAATGTTATATATTATCTCCATTGTTTGAAATGACAATTTTAACATATATTAAATTCTTATGTATATTTAGATCTGTTTCTGTTCTTTTTGGAAGCCAGCACCACACTTTTAAGTTATTTTCATAATAATACACAAATGTGTATTATTATAAAAATAACTAGAAACGAATGTACCTGGTTTCAAGTTCTTTGTTTAACATTCCCAAAAGAACATGTATTATTCTTTAAGGTTATACATTTCCTGATAAGGTTAAAATTATTTGTCAAGTAGAACAAAACCAAACTCTTCATCCAAACTTTTTATTGTGATTTTGATTGATTTTGTGTGTGTGTGTGTGTTGTGTCTGTGCCGTGCATACATATACAGGGTGGGGCAAAAGTAGTTTACAGTTGTTTGTATGGAAAATAATGCAATAATTTATAAATAGTAATACAAGAATAAACTTTCCCATAGTTACAACTGTAAACCTACTTTTGCCCCACCCTGTACATATATATATACACATACTCAAATGTATGTACATATTTCCTCTATATAAATTGTTTTAAAATTAATTTTATTATTAAAAATTCAATATTTTTGTAACTACTTTGGATGGAAACGCATGTCTACTGCTCACACAAGAGTAAACTGATGTCATAAAGTTACTGACCAGGAAATCAGCATTTAGTCCTTAGTGAAAGGACAGTCAAAATATTTTATACCATTGGGATAAAACTAGTAAAAATCTGATAAGAGTGTGCACCTAATTAAGCGTTTTTCTCCTCTCTCTTTGTAGGTGGTTTGTGTTGTTTAGCTTATCCAAAAGTTTTCTTTATTACAAGTTTCCTGTTTCCTCAGATAAAGCCGCCGCTGCAAGGTATTATTCTTGGAATGCGATGTACTTGGTTTCAAGCTCTTTGTTTAACCCATGAATGTTCACTGTCGGACCCCAGGCAGTGCTAACGGTCACCGCATGGCCACGGGCAGTTCTCACGTTGACTGTGGGCAGTGCTAATGATCACCGCACGGCCGGGGCTGTGATGTCCCGCCCCAGCTGCGGGCTGCGTTGTCAGCAGCTGTCAGCGAGGACCGGAAGAGGCCCGGCCCCTAGAAGCTCATCGCAGCTGCAGACGCTCAGGCCGCTGAAGCCAGGCCTCCTGACGTCACCTGAGAGGGAGTCGCCGGAGGCTCGGAGGCCGCGGGTCCCGAGTGGG
>NW_006298960.1:297214-315360 GCF_000327345.1 Myotis davidii | reverse complement strand
CCGCAGAGCCATCGCGGCCCGGGCCGCAGCCCAGCGCCCGCGGTCCACGGGCAAGTTCATCCCCGGACGGTTCAGATGCGCGTCTGTGAACTGAGGGCACCAGCCTTTCGGGCCGTTTCCTGTGTTGAAGAGGGTGCAGTACTTGGAGCGCGGTGACCCGGACAGACGGGCTGCTTTGTTATCACAGGGCGCGCTGTTCTTTTCATTGTTGGCTCATCTGGTTCTCTTAATTCTCATAACCATCCTTCCCATCCGTATCCATCACCTCCACTTCAATAAATCCGAGCGGTAACGGTTCAGAGAGAGCCATTGTTTACCCGGCGTTGGCTGGCGGCTTTACACTCTCCTTTGTTTTACTCTGTGGCTCCTGCTGATTCCCGCACTAACATTTGCATTGAGCACAGCAGTTGTCCCAGCACATCATTAGCGGGCGGTGGCTTAGGACAACCTAACCCTACCTCCTAGTGTTCTATTTCCAGTACTTGTGGGGGCTTCCTCAGAATTCTTGTGCGGAAATGCTGTAGCTGCGTTCTCCTACCTGTCCCTATTCGCACAAAACTGGTAAACATGTACGTTGAAACCATAACGGAAGCGCCGACTTTTAAGTTTTATGGGAGAAGCTGCAGTCAGGAGGGGAAGGGAGGCAGACATCGTTACAAAATGAAAACTGCGGTTTCATCCAGGCTCCGTGCTATGGAAGTGATGTCATAGGCCTGTCATTGCCTGGTGTGTCTGGCTCATGGAGCATCCTCTTGCAGCGGTTCTCAACCTGTGGGTTGCGACCCCTGAAAATACATCCTGCATATCAGATATTTACATGACGATTCATAACAGTAGCAAAATTACAGTTATGAAGTAGCAACGAAAATTATTTTATGGTTGGGGGTCACCACAACATGAGGAACTGTATTAAAGGGTCGCGGCATCAGGAAGATTGAGAACCACTGCAAGCACCAGGCCAGTGGGAAGGGGTTCCTGCTGCACATGGGAAAGATCTCAGCCTGAGGCGTCTAGTTACCTTTCGCTGCCTATGCAAAGTGCCTCTTTGGGGATGACGGTACCAAATTGTTATTTTAGAAGTTAGATGTGTGTCATTGTCAACACTTTAGATGGCCATGTCAGAATTCGTTAAGGCCTAATTAAATTTACCTCAGGCCCAGCCCAAGTTTGGAGGGGACGGTGAATTCCATGGTGCTGTCTGGATTTGTGGCACTGGGTCAAGACTTACAGAATCAGAACAGTACATGAAGGTTGTTCAACATTATCTAATTCTTCTTCATGTTAAAGATAATAGCATTGAAAATAAGACAGTCTCTAGGTTGTTCATAGCAGAGCCTCGCATGGCCCATAAGACTCCAGATCCACTATAATGAAGTCAACACAGATTCTTGGAGAAGTGATTTTTGAGAAACTGCAATTTAGGGAGAAGAAACATCTTATTTTTGAGAGCTTTTGAAGGCTTTCTAAACTTGTGGGGCTTAAAGTAGTAATAGGAAAAATTGTCATGACCTGTAATTTAAACACTTTCCATATCAATAAATATTTATCTTCATCATCATTTGTAACACCAATACAGGGATCCATACTTTGGATATATATTACGCACCTTGCTTAGCTAATCTATTATTGGATGTTTATGCTTTCAGTTCTTTTGTGGTATTTAATAAATAGACACATAATTTTCAAAACAGTCACTAGGAAAGAAATGTTTAAATTCACTCAAAAATGTCCGAAGGTTATCAAGATTGATTTCAGAGTCACCAGGGGACAGATTCACGGCCCTTCCTATTTCTTCTCATGTTTCCAAGGAATGTTTTCCTTTTACTAAACTGTTGTCTGGAAACTCTGACAGGTGATTCCTGGAGCTGCAAGATCAAGTCTCATGACTTCTGTCTTACAACGTTCCTTGTTCTGGCTGCATAGTTTCTATTCTTTCCCCAAAGCAGCCGAAAATGAGCAAATTCCAGGTGAGTCATTTACTTAGCCCTTACTTTGTTTCACTGTGTGGGTGTTCAATGAGTCTTATGAAATAGGGCCCTTTTATTAAATTTAAAAGTTAAATAGTTAAAAATCACCTTTAGGGAAAACACTGTTTGACTAGCACAGCAGTTTCCAAGACCTTTTCAAGAGATCTGTGAGGTCAGCATGTATTATTAAGATGTAAAACCCAATTTACACTGTTGACATTTGCACCAGTGGTGAAGAGATTGCAGTCTGGTTGGCATGAATTAGGACAGTGACACCAATGCCATTGCATTCCTCTGCAGTGTTCTCCCCTTTACTTAAGGATATCTTTGATGAAATAGTAAAAATCAGTTTTATTAAATTTTGACCCTTGGGTACACGTCTTTTTAGCATTCAGTGTGATGAAATAGGAAGTTCACATAAAATACTTCTGCTGCGCCTGAACTATGATGGTTGTGGTCTTGAGGGGAATAAAGCATTGTGGGGCTGTTGGATTTGTGAGCTCATCTAGCCACTTTTTCATGGAATGCTGTTTTTCCTTGGAAGAACAAATGACAGGCAGGCTGGTTATTCAGACGGGTATTTAACAAATATTTTCTCAAAAGTGAATGAAGTGAGCCTGTCACTGAAAATAACTGTCTCTATGTGTTCCCAAGGTTAAAATTCAAGCTTTAAGTGAAAATGAGAATTTTGGAAAACTTGTATCCTTCACTATGAACTTGACAACTTCTAATACTTAAGTACTTTTCTGATGAGATTGGTGAGGATACTAACAAATGTGATATTATACATTTATATTATATACAACATAATATAAAAATATATATAAAAGCCTAATACAAATTGTCCCATTAGGCAGGCGCTCAACCGGGAATTTTACTGCTCACTATGACGGACACTGACCACCAGGTGGCATGCTAGGAACATGGCGTTCATTGGCCTGGCATGCTGTGGTCCTGCCTGGCACTCACACCCACTGCCAGTGCTGGCCCAGCCCCAATCCCCCAAAGACAGCAACCGGCAGTGGTGGGGGCAGGGCCACCCCTCCCAGGCACTGAGGGGGCAGGGTGGGGAGGCTGCCAGCCGGCCTTGTTCACGCCTTGTTCACCCCTCAAGGCTTCTCCACCTCCCCCTGCTCACACCTGCTGCCAGCCGACAGGGGACCTGGGCCACAGTGGGAGGGGCCAGGCAGGGGCACAGAGGATAGGCTGAGACCTGCCCCTGTGCCCACCACACTCGAGGGTTCTGATCTAAAGGACATTGTTGGGGAGGCGGCCAGGCCATGAGCTGCTGCTGTTGTGGGGGGCAGGGTGAGGAGCGAGCTACTAGTGGCAGTGAGCTATGAGCGGCAGAGAGCTATGAGTGGTGGAGGGCAGGGCGTGAGCTACTAGCAGCGGAGAGCTACGAGTGGCCTAGAGCTAGGAGCTGCGGAGGGCAGGGTGCGAGCTATGAGCAGCGATGGGCAGGGCAATGAGCTACTAGCAGTGGAGAGCTATGAGTGGCAAAGAGCTAGGAGCTGCGGAGGGCGGGGCGCGAGCTATGAGCTGTGATGGGCAGGGCGGCCAGCTGAAGCAAGTGGAAGCGAGCCACGTGCACGCTGGGCCTCTAGTAATATAATAATGTATCCTAATAATAAAGAGCTAATATGCAAATGATCATCACGCTCTCATGCTCTCATGCCCTCGCACCAGGGCTGGGGGACCTGAGGCCACGCCCCCCGCCCCAGTACCGGGGCTGGGGGACATGAGGCTGTGCCCCATCTAATATGCAAATGGTCATCACACCCTCATGCTCTCATGCCCTCGCATTAGGGCTGGGGGACCTGAGGCCACGCCCCGCCCCCAGTACCGGGGCCGGGGGACATGAGGCTGTGCCCCCCACCCTGCATGGCTTGATAGGGGTGGGGCCAGCCGGGTCTGGGTCTCGTGCAATTTCAGGGTGCACGTAGAGGCAGGGACTTGACTCTGGGTCCCGCGGCGTACCCCAGACTCTGACAGGAAGGAGATTTTTTATATACATTTTACTAATTTTCTTTCATCTCTTAGGCGATGTGCAGGAGGCAGCCAATCAATGATTCTCTCTCATCATTGATGTTTCTATCTCTCTCTCTCCCTCTCCCTTCCTCTCTGAAATCAATAAAAATAAAATAATTTTAAAAATGCTTTAAAAAAATAAAATAAATAAATAAAACATCCGGCCTATGGACTGAAGCGTCCCAGGTTCGATTCAGTCAAGATCACGTGCATGGGTTGCAGGCTTGATCCCCAGTAGAGGATGTGCGGGAGGCAGCCAATCAATGATTCTCTCTCATCATTGATGTTTCTATCTCTCTCTCTCCCTCTCCCTTCCTCTCTGAAATCAATAAAAATAAAATAATTTTAAAAATGCTTTAAAAAAATAAAATAAATAAATAAAACATCTCCTCTAATTAATTCCCCTTTAATGTGCACGAATTCCATGCACCGAGCCACTAGTATTATATAATGATTGATTATATCATTCAACATTTGATTGGTATTTCTGACTTGAGCTCAGAGGCAAACTCAAGCAGTTTAAGAGGACAGAGGGTGCAGTGAAGTGAGGACCAGGGAGTAAGTTGGTTAGGGAATGCCCACTCTAAAAGGTAATATTTGAGGAATGTTCTGAATTAAATAAGCCAGGGAGCCAAGAAGAAATATGGCAGAAGAGCATTCTAAATAGGAGCAATAGCAAGTACAAATGCCCCGAAGCATGTTTCAGAAACAGTATTTGGGACATTGAAGCAGATAATGGGGACATAGAGAGAAGTGACTTAGGGGAAGCAAGGTAAGAGGTAAAATCAAAGAGGTAAAAGGAGCTAGAATATGTAGGACGTTATAAGTTTGTAGAAAACATTGAGTTTTTATTTTATGTATTAGTTCTTTAAAAAATATTTAGCCCAACTGGCATGGCTCAGTGGTTGAGTGTTGACCTATGAAGCAGGAGGTCATGGTTCAATTCCTGGTCAAGGCACCTGCCCCAGGTTGCAGGCTTGATCCCACTGGAGGTGTGCAGGAGGCAGCCAATCAATGATTCTTTCTCACCATTGGTATTTCTATCTCTCCCACTCATTTCCTCTCTGAACTCAATTAAAATATATTTTAAAAATTACTACATTTCAGATTCCAAATATTTAGAATATAAATAAAGCAATTATCAGAGGAAGTAGTATAGCCTTAAATAGTTCTATCCGTAAAAACCCAAGAATGAAAATAATTAGCACTATGGCTCTAGCCATTACCAAACCATATAGACACTATGAGTTACCCTCCCACTCTCTCCCAGGAGTTATTAATTTCCAATTAATCACAAAGATGCATTATGCTTCTTTCCCCCAGTGCTGCTACTTGAATATAAATGTTTATTGCTTACATGTGTCTCTAAATTTTCTAACACTCCATCTTTCTGATGTGCCATTTGCCTCTTCTATTTTAGTTTTATTCTAAACTACTAATCTCATATAACTCTACTGGTTACATCTCTCTCTTCAGTGGTTCCCCATTATCTGTATTTTCATCTACAAAGCAAAAGAGTGAACATTCCAAAAATGTATAAGACAGTCCACATAGTATGAAATAGTAGAATATTAATTCATATTTTTTAATTGCACATGCTTTAATTTTTTTATTTTTTAGATATGTTTTATTGATTTCAGAGGGGAAGGGAGAGGAAGAGAGAGTTAGGAACATCAGTGATGAGAGAGAATCATTGATCAGCTGCCTCTTGCACAACCCAAACTGGGAGTGGAGCCCACAATCTGGGCATATGCCCTTGACCGGAATCAAACCCAGGACTCTTCAGACCACAGGCCGAGGCTCTATCCACTGAGCCAAATCCGGTAGGGCAATACTTTTCTTCCATATAAATACAAAAAAGAAAACTTCTCAACTTTAGTAAACAACTAATAGATGTAAATATATGATTTATAAGACATTAAGTGGGTATGCAAAATACCCACTTAATGTCCCAAAAGTCAAATTCAGAATTACTCCATGTTTTGTAACCTGACTTGACTATCACATAACTAATTTTGGTCCTACACCATGTTCTCATATTATACTTTCTTATTTGTAGTTTCCTAAATTTGCCATTTTTGATGCATCTGCACCTTTGCCAGTTCGGTTTTTTCATTCCTGAAGTTTGCATAGTCACTTGAACCACCTAATAAAACCTAACTTAATAATACAAAATACAAAACGACTATCCCTATTTGCGACCATCTTACATCTTGTATTCTCTTCTGTCATAGCACCTGCTGTGCATATTGCATGTTAAGAATTTACATCTTGCCCTAGCCAGGTGGCTCAGAGGATAGAGCGTTGGCCTGCGTACCGAAGGGTCCTGGGTTCGATTCTGATCAAGGGCACGTACCTTGGTTGCAGGCTTTTCCCTGGTCCGGGCCCTGGTCGGGGCTCATGCAGGACGCAACCTATTGATGTGTCTCTCTCTCACATTGATATTTCTCTCAGTCTTTCCCTCTCTCTGAATATCAATGGAAAAGTGTCCTTGGGTGAGGGTTTAAAAAAAAAAGAATTATTTACATCTTTGCCTCCCTGCCAGAATGTAAGCTCCTTGATAACAGAAATAGTTATTTTCATCCATTGTTGTATCCCCAGCAGAGATCCAGACTTCCAATGATATCGCAGTAAATATATATTGAATAAGTACTTTGTGTGTAAAGCAGGGTACAGAGTAGCAGTGTATCTTAACTTTCCAGGGCAAATTCTACAGTTAGCACATTAAGAGCTAGTTTACATGTCTTTTCAATGCTACTCTATTCTGATAACTGCAGAATAGAACTGAAATATGTTGTTACAGGGATCAGTAACGTTCAAGGATGTCATTGTGGAATTCACCAAGGAGGAGTGGCAATTACTGGACGAAGCTCAGAGGGCCCTGTACAAGGAAGTGATGCGGGAGAACTACCGTCACCTCGTCTCAGTGGGTGAGAAAAACCCCCCTCAGTGACTTCTAGTAGTTTGCATTTTCTTTCCCAGTTGTGGAACATGTAAGGTATCTTTAGGTTTGAGTAATACTAATTTTTTTCAGGAATCCATTTTGGGTACCAGAAAAAATATTGTGTCTCCACCCTCCCAATTGAAAAAAATCTCAAGTTACCAAGCCTAGGAGGACCTTCATTGTTCTGCTCTGAAAACTACTTTCGGTTCTTCAGAGTCCCTAAATTCCAAGCAAGTTCTGTTTTCTTTATCTTTTCCATTAATAGGTTATTTTGTGAATAAGTCAAATGCAGTTTTGAAGTTGAAGCAAGGAAAGGAGCCATGGATATTAGAAGTAGAGTTTCCACATCAGAACTACACTGGTGAGTGAGAAGTCAGAGCCCTGGTGATTAGTTGTGAGGTTGTTGGTGCCTTTTGCCTTTTGAAATGTTTTTCTGGAATATTTTTTAAGTGCCCTAGATGTCTGGAAATGAATGAGGATGCTTGATCAGCATATGTAAGCAACATAAATCACACCTCCAATTTTCATTCTCTCCACTGAAATTCCCCATTTCGTTCAACATTTTTATACATTTACCTATCTTTCCTATACACTAACCTTGACTTAAACTTTTTTTTCTAGAATTCAATTACTTCTGTCATCAAAGTATGCAGCTATAATTGATCCTAAAGTGTTTATGACTCTGGCTTATATTTTTTTTTCAAATGCCATTTCCCCCCTTTTATTAACACAAATGCCTTCGTTAGTTTCTGCACCAATTTTAACTTCCTATTCTCTCTTTAAACTCTGAAACTAGATTATAAATCACTATGCCTTTCATCAGTTTTATTATTTCAAAGATGATACTTCCATGTAGATGGTGTTTGTCTTTTACCCAAAGTACTGATTATGCTTCCTAAAATAACACTAAGATAAAAAAATAAAACAAACAAATAATCTCACTTTCTTCCTTAAATATTTTTCATGTATTTTCTGACTTGTGCATTCATGTGCAGAAGCATGCCTGGCATATGTTAGTTTGTTCACTAGATATTTTTTGAAAGATTCAGTTTCAGTTAACAAAAGACACACTCTATCTTCTGCCCTGTGAAGTAACTTCTGCCAGGGCTTAACTTTTCTAGACCAAAGCCTTGTTTTTTTAGGCTGTGAACTCCTAAAATTGATGTTTCCAGCACCTTTATTTATATTTTGGTACCATATTTTACCACCCTATAGGATAGATCCACTGATCTAAATTCCTTCTTTATCAGTGTTAAAAGCTAATTTTTAATTTAAATCCTCACAGTAGTTGTGTAATGCTACAAAGTTATATTGCTACTAGTCTGTCATGGTAAACTTAGACTGACTCATGATTACAAAACACAGTTAAATTAATATTCTGTCAGGAACTAGTCTAGCCCTTTCTAGCCTACTACATCTTGTTGTTCCTTGTGACTCTCCGAACACATGCGAATCATTACTTCATTTACTCTCTGAAGTATCTTTCATAAATAGAATCTTGTTTCACATGTATCCAAGTTAACCTTGCAGAGTCCCTATCAAATAACTTTTATGTTTCCCCTACAAATGCCATGAACTTCAAACCATAAGCCTCTGCTCAATCTTTGACTTTCTGTTAAGCATTTAAACATGAATAAATATGAAGATCAGTAAGTGTTCTAGAATGATGTTGAACAATTAATCTAAAGACAATGCAGTAAATTGAAGCATAGATGTGAGAGCTAAGATATGAAAGTAGAATAAGACCGTTGTTGAGTCATAGGTAACATTGCTTTGGAGATGCAGTGTTTGGTGGTCAGGGTTGAACACCTCTGGTGCTATAACTGGGAATTGATCCTGCTATATGGATGGCATATGCTCTGCTTTTAAAAAAATCTTTCCTTTTGGATATATACCTTCATGGGTCCTCTGTTCTAGTGAAAATTAAGTCCAAGCTATAGGACTGTTCCTCTGGAGCAATACTTTAAATATTTTTTTCTCTCTCTCCCTGTTCTTTTTTTTTCCCCCCTTTGGTCTTAATTTTCTCCTCCAAGGTTTTTGGTGTTTTTTTAAATCCTCACCCAGTGATATTTTTCCATTGATTTTTAGAATGGAAGAGAGAGGGAAGGACAGAAATATCAATGTGAGAGAAATAACATTGATTGGTTGCCTCCTGCACGAGCCCTGACCAGGCCGAGAGGAGCCTGCAACTGAGATACGTGCCCTTGCCAGGAATCAAACCGGGGACCCTTTGGTCTGCAGGCTGACACTCTATCCACTGAGCCAAACAGGCTAGGGCAGTGATCGGCAAACTGCGGCTCATGAGCCACATGCAGCTCTTTGGCCCCTTGAGTGTGGCTCTTCCACAAAATACCGACTTCTGCGCCTGGGCCACGAAGTTTCAGTCGCACTGTACATGCGCGCCCGCACGTGGTATTTTGTGGAAGAGCCACAATCAAGGGGCCAAAAAGCTGCATGTGGCTTGCAAGCCACAGTTTGCCGACCAATGGGCTAGGGCATCCTCCAAGTTTTTAAGGTCATTATTTGTAAAGTGTCAGTGGTACTTGGGTTTATAAGCACATTCCTCCCCTTTCTGCTATAGCAGTTTTTGGTGTTTATTATTTTTTATAAACCAATGAAATAGAGGAAGTTTGCATTTGAGAGTTCCTTCATTTGCAGAGATTGACCTGAAGTCTAAGAATCAACCCAACCCTATGACCATACTATTGTTTAAGATGTATAGAGTATAAAATATTGGATTTTTTTTGTAGATCTATGGAAGATTCATGAATCACAAGAAAGACACCAGGAAAGCCAAGCGGAAACGTCCAGGCAAGTTCAAGAATTCAGTTTTAAAATTAGAAGTTTTGTAAGAAAGGGTCTTGACGAGGGTACTGGAAGTGGGAGAGTACTAGTTAATACTACATGTGAGAAAACTAACATTGGAGCAAATTGCAAAGAACAAAATGCAAACGGGAAAGCCCTTTTTCATAATGGAGGCCTTATTCAAGTTCAGGGGGCTCAGTTATTGAAGCAATCTTCTGATTATTCAGAGTTACACAATCAGGGAGGCTTTATGATACAAGGTAGAGTTAAGTAGAGAGAGCTTATGAATGAATATAGTGCAAGTGAAGGTTCTCCTACCAAACAGGAAAGCACAGTGTATGTCAGAGGGCATTCATGGTGGAGAAACCCTACGAATCTAATTAATATGGGAAATTCATAGAAATTGGTTCTTATGTTGGTGGCGAGAATGGCACCAGGTGTTAGACTGGTGAAGTCAGACCAGACCTTGGTTCAGCAACCTTGGCACTTGAGTTCTGGCTAAGAAAGAATTCAGATCCAAGACTCACACTGTAAGAGAAAGTGTATCTAGAAAGTCACAGAGGTAGAAGTGAGCTGAGGAATAAATGGGCTCAGGAAACAAGTTAAACACGTTACAGGAGCAAAACAAGGGCCCTTGGAACGTAGGAGAGAGAAAGGTAAAAGTAATGCACCTGGTGGGAAGAAGAGGACGAGGGGAAAGGCTCAGATGTGCTCCCAAGAGGGGGATCCAACCTAAATCTTGAGGTTATTTATCTGGAGGTCTCAGGGGAGGGTCTCAATAGAATATTCATCAGCTTCCCAGGTGTGTGCTTTGAGGCTCATGGTCTCTACTGATTGGATGGCACCAAGGCAGAGGCTCATTAGTCACTGCAGGTCCTGAGGTCAGCCATGGCATCATTTGTCTGGTTTTGTTTCTTTTGTGGGTCTCAGGCTAAAACACAACCGAGGCCTAGATGTTATCCCTAGGGATTGATGTCTAAGGGAGTGATCATGCAAGGGCCCACATGGGAGTTGCATGAGGCCACTTTTTGGCCCCTTGTTCCTCCTCTAAGGGGGTCTATCCCAAGACTAGCAACATGCTAAAGAGGAAAGGTCAGGGGAGGGTCCAAATCACATGACAAGTGATATGAAAGGTCTGAGAACGTCTGGACCGTACAACCAAAATGAAAGGTCAAGAGGTTTAAATCACATGAGCAGGAAGTGATATGCTAGGGTAGGGAAGGTTACACTGTGGGTGAGGTACTTCTTTTCCAGTTTTTCCCATTGCTGGGAACCTGAGGCTTTCTGCCCTGGTGACCTTCTGTCCCTGGCCCATGTCCTTGCTCTGTTCACGGCTATCTAACTGCCTACCACACAGCTGTACAATACACACAGCAGTCAAATAAAAAAGCCTTATACATTAATGAATTTGACATTTTTTCCTCTAGGACTGGAGAACCCACAAATCAGAAGACTCATACCAAAGAGAAAACCTATACATGCAATGAATGTGGGAAGTCCTTCTACCAGAAGTCTATCCTTACAGTACATCAGAATACTCATTCGAAGGACAAACCCAGTGAAGGTGGGAAATCTGTACCCGGCAATGGAGACCTCACAAGACATCAGAAGACTCACACTAGAGAGAAAGCTTATGAATGTCAAGAATGTAAGAAAACTTTCTACCACCTGTCATCTCTCAGTAGACATTTGAGAACTCATGCAGGGGAGAAACCCTATGAATGTGATCAGTGTGGGAAATCCTTCTACCAGAAGCCACACCTCACAGAACATAAGAAAACACACACAGGAGAGAAACCCTACGAATGTACTGAATGTGGGAAATTCTTCTATGTTAAGGCATACCTAATGGTGCATCAGAAAACACACACGGGGGAGAAACCATATCAGTGTAAGGAATGCGGGAAATACTTTTCCCAGAAATCGCACCTTACAGTACATCAAAGAACACACACGGGGGAAAAGCCTTATAAATGTAAGGAATGTGGGAAATTCTTCTCTAGAAACTCACACCTCAAAACTCATCAGAGAACTCACACTGGGGAGAAACCCTATAAATGTACTGAATGTGGGAAATGCTTCTACCAGAAGTCAGCCCTCACAGTACATCAGCGAACTCACACAGGAGAGAAACCCTTTGAGTGTAATAAATGTGGAAAACACTTTTACTATAAATCTGACCTTACTAAACATCAGAGAAAACACACAGGGGAGAAGCCCTACAAATGTCATGAATGTGGTAAATCTTTCTCTGTGAATTCAGTCCTGCGGTTACATCAAAGAACTCACACTGGAGAGAAACCTTATGAATGTAAGGAATGTGGGAAATTATTCTCTCAGAAGTCACATTTTATCATACACCAAAGAAAACATACAGGGGAGAAACCTTATGAATGTCAAGATTGTAAGAAATCTTTTATCCAGAAGTCAGAACTCACTGCACATCAAAAGACACACAGAGCAAGAAAGAGCAAATAAATAGTATGAATTGGGAACTTCTGTCTGAATGCACCATTCAGAATAATGAGATAATTTACACAAGACAAAATCTTAGGAATACCATCAATATGGGGAACTTTAGCGACAATCCTTCACAGAGAGGAAATACAGAGAGAAATTCTATGAGTGAAATTTTTACCATATGTCAGACTTAACTAAATATAAGACAACATAGATAGCAGAAACACTGCAAATCATGAGACATGAGAAAACCTTTGAGAAGTCAGACTTTATTGTACAACATAAGAATCACACAGGAGAGAAGTCCTGTAAGTAAAATGAATGTCAGGAAATTTTCTGGCAGGGCAGCCATCACCAGACATCCAAAAGCTCATGTGAGAGACTCTGTCAGTATCCTGATCATTCAGAAGTCTTTTTACCCCAGTTAGACTCAGAACACAGAGGGGCTGACTGCAAAGATGGGAACAGATACAGAAACTTCCATCAGAAGTAATGTTTCAGCAAATGTCAGACTATTGATACTGGGATAGAACCTTTAAATATATGAAAGCTTTTAAAAGAAAATTCAAAGAGAATCTATTCTGAGGGAAATAGTGATACCAGAAGTCATGTTACAGAGATTTGACTGTAAGGTGTGTGTTTTTGTTGTTTTTTTAAAGAAAACTAAAACTATCTAGATATATTAAGGTTTTAAAAGTACAAATAAATTGAATAATCAGGCAACCTCATTAAACACATGGAGAGTCCTGTAGTATGTAGGGCTTATGTATGTATGTGAGTACACTACAAAACACAGCCTGTGGTGTTTGATGTGCGTGTGGAACCCATACTTGTACATAGGGAAATATGTCACTTTAGTTCAGTAGTTTTTATGTACATGAAGATATTTTGCATTATGTTTTAGCAGTGACTCCTGTCAATGTGCATTTAAGTATATTTTTTAATTATAATGTATCTTTTTCTGTTTTCTGTCATTTTTAAATGAATATGTATGTTGTTACTAACTAATCCTTCAGAAAGAAGTTAAAAATGTTTTTGTAAAATTTTCAACTGTCAGCTACATTTTACATTAGGAACACATTTATAGGAAAAGCCCGAGTTTATTTTTTCAAACAGCTAATAATCCTCTACACAGTAAACAAATAATCCTATGTAAGCAAATGTTGTCTATCTTACTGTTGATGTTTTAGCAGGGTGCAGAGTTATCTGTTTTGTATTTTGTAGGGGGTCCTAAGTGTTCTGTGCTGCCTGTTTATTTCTGGTAGAAGCGACATGGCATAGGCTCCAACTCCAGCATGGGGCAGGCCACACAACCTCTCGATGCCTCAGTATACTTTTTGTAGGAGAAATAATATGTTAGGATTGCTTTGGGAATAAATGAGTTATTTTAATGCACTTAGAATAGTTTCTGAGATGGAAAAATAGCTATATGTTAGATATTATCATCATTATAATGTGTCTCTTTTGAATTATGCTGCAGAAAAAGATTGGCTGCCAACATTCATCCCAGCCTTTATTGCTGTAGTGCCATTTGGTTGGTTTGTACCTTTTCCCAGAAGTGACCTAGAGCTGGCCCACGCCCATTTTTGCAGCTGGCAAATTAAGGATGGCTTTACATTTCTAAATAGCTGAAAAAAATAATGTTTTGTGATGAGAAATTTATGAGATATTCAAATTTCAGCATCTCTCTAATGAAGTTTTTATACAAAATCCATTCATTTCTGCTTTACTTTCCTGTTCCAAGAGCAGAGCTGAGTAGTCCCAGCAGAGACCCAATGGCCCATAGAGCCGAAGATAGTTCCTAAGTGGCACTTTACAATGTTACCTTGTTCTGCTCCTTAGAGCTAAAAGCACTACAACCAATGTAAAGGCACTTTTATATTTGGTATGTGTTTCAGAAATGGTGCATACAGCAATTTGTGGTGGGGTAGTTTTGTGCTATATGCTTATTTTGCATAGTATATTTACATGCAAAAAGACTAAACATTAGAATTTTTTTCAAATAAATGTATTTTACTTAATGATTTTTCATGACATCAAGAAATTTCCTGATGGAATGTAGCAGTGAATATACAAAATAAACAGTGTCTAAATAAAGTTGAATTGTTAATGGATCCCTATCCACATTATTAATTTTCCAAGTCAATGGCAAGTTTTCCCTATATCACTTTATAGTTTTTCACTATCTCATGATAAAATACCATCTTTATGTCATACTTAACTAAGGTAACCTAATAACACAAAAAAAGTCACAATACCCAACTGCACCAGCTACATTACTAGTAATTTACTTTACTAGTACTATATTACTAATAAAACTAATTTATTGCCCATACTTCATATAATTTCAAATGCTGCTCCAATCTAAATCCTGCCACCTTACTTCCCCTTTTTAGTTATGACTTTCAATGAGGTTCAACTTTTTAAGCATGCTTCATTCTGATTTGTCTGTTAAACACTAATGATCACCTAGTGTGATGATATTTAGTGATTGCTTGTATCTTAAAAATAAAGTATATAAACCTTCTGATATTCCATGGTAAAATACTGTTACCCATATTGTACTCAGCTCTGATGAGCATTCCATCTTGATAGAGTTTTAAGAGGAACCTTAATGCCTTTAGAATTGCTCTTTATTTCAACCTGCTGTGAGAGCAAATACATTTCTAACTTCCTCAGGCTTCTCAATCAACAAATAAAAATTAATTAGTACTGCCCTAGCCAGTTTGGCTCAGTGGATAGAGCATTGGCCCATGGATTGAAGGGTCCTGGGTTCAATTCTGGTCAAGGGCACATGCCAGGGTTGCGGGCTCGATCCCCAGTGTGGGGCATGCTTGATATGCAGGTCTGGTTGGACCTCCCGTGGAGGCAACCCATCGATATGTCTCTTTCATCTTGATGTTTCTCTGTCTTTTCCCCTCTCTTCCTCTCTAAAAGTCAATAGAAAATAGCCTCAAGTGAGAATAAACAACAAATAAAATTTAATTCGTACTTTCCAAGGACATTCCAATAACTAGAAAATCTATTAAGAATAAAGCCTGGCTCGCCCTAGTTGGTTTGGCTCAGTGAATAGAGCATTAGCCCAAGGACTGAAGGGTCAAGGGTTCAATTCCTGTCAAGATCAGGCACCTTGGCTGCAGGCTCCATGCCTGGTCCCTCTCACCTCCACCCCTCACCCCCGGTTGGGACTGGTGCGGGAGGCAACCAATCTCTTTCACATCGATGTTTCTCTCTGTTTCTCCCTCTCCCTGTCACTCTAAAAATCAATGGAAAAATATCCTTGGATGAGGATTAACAACAAAAAAAGAATAAAGCCTGGCCCAGCCAGTGTGGCTCAGTGGTTGAGTGTAGACCTATGAACCAGGAGGTTATGGTTCAATTCTCTGTCAGGGCACATGCCTGGGTTGGGGTCTTGATCCCCAATAGGGGGTGTGCAGGAGGCAGCCAATCAATGATTCTCATCATTGATGTTTCCCTCTCTCTCTCTCCCTTCCTCTCTGAAATCAATAAAAATGTATTAGCAGAGAGCCCAACAGCGTATTATGATTTGCTTGCCTTGCTTCTTTAATAAACTTGCATGCTTTAATTTTTTAATAAATTGGCTTTATCTCAATGCATGTTATTTGGGCAACTTAGTCAGGAAGCTGCAGTTTCACACTCCCCAGGAATCCAACAAAGAGGAGATGGATGCATGCCCAGTAAAGCTGGAGAGACTAGGGAAGACGCTGTCAGTCACACCTGGAAACAGAGGTCACTGGCTGGAATGGGCGTGGCCACTGCAAGCACATGGAAATTTGGGGATACATCATCCCCTAAACAAAAACGTTTGCTCTCTTGTGCTCGTGGGACTCATTGTTCATGTGCTCCTGGCTTGCTCTTGGCTTCCTGGTATTTACCCTTATAGCCCATGGCATAGGGACCCCTCCATGCAATGCATAATGAACTGTAACTAGCCTGAGGCCGACTGGTCCTGGCTCCAACATGGAAAGGAAACTCTGGACACTGGCTCTAATTTTAGTCCCGCTGAACCCCATCTACACTTCTTCTATGACTGGACTAAAGGAAATGGGACTTTGGAAGGCCAGGGGTATAATTCCATGAAAATAAACTTTTAAGCATATTGCATCCTCCCATGAGAATCTCAGAAAATTCCTTTTCTCCGGATATCACAAGAATTCCACTCCCAGCAGCAACTGCAGATGAGGCACGCTCCCCTCCAATAACCCCTGGGCTTGAACCTCTGTCCTTTTGCCCTCCTCTTGTCACACTTTGGGGTGGGGGGGGCAATCCTTCCAAGGTTGTGGCCTTCTCACCTTTCTTGGTTTTACTTACATTTAAAACAATGGAAAACCTGACCTAAAACAATTATTGATATTTATATTTATTTAAATGTAACTAAACTAAAGAGTCGGGTATTACTGCATGTTTTAAACATTCTTGCAGCACACCAGTTGAAAATCACTGTTTCATAGCAGCTATGTGGGCCTAGCAGCCACCTGGGGCCCATGTCAGGCCACGCAGCTTAATATGGCACAGACTCTCTGAACACTGGCCTTTGTTCTGGGCTTGAAGACAAGGCTGGACTTTTCCCACCGGGGGACAGATGGAGATGAGACACTAGGAACCTGGTGACAGCCTTCTATTTCCTCCCAAAATAAATCGTACTATGCCACAAGCTCCCGTACATGGGTCCCTGGAATGTCTTCCTTGGGACCTGGTGAAAGAACCCCACTTTCATCAGCAAAATAGGGAAATGCAAATAAAACACCACAAGGTCTTTCCACTCCTATTAGAATGGAAAAAATTAAAAAAACACTGGACATTGAGAAATAAGATTTCTCATTCATTGCTGGTGGGAAGGCAAAATAATACACTTTGGAAAACAGTATTACAATATCTAATAAATGTAAACATACACTTACCCACTCCAATATATTAACCCAAGCGAACTAAAAACTTAGGTTCACACAAAAGCTTGAACACCAATGTTTATAGTATCTTTATCCATAACCACCAAATCAGGTGACAACAGGTGACAAAATTGTGGAGCACCTATAAATGGAATACTATCTATAATAACAAAAGCATAATATGCTAATTAGACAGGACAACCTTCTGGATGAAGCCGGGGCTGCGAGGGAAGCCTGGGTCCTGGATGCCAGAGGGAAGCTAGTGCCGGCAGCCAGGGGAAGGAAGGCCTCCTCTTGTATGAATTTCGTGCATCAGGCCTCTAGTTCAGTAATAAGAAGGAATGAACTAATGCCTCACACTACTATATGAATAAATCTTAAATGACTTGCTAACTGAAAGAAAGTCAAACCTAGAAGTGCATATTATATCATTCTATCTATCTGACATTCTGTAACAGTTAAATTATATAAAAGAGAATAGATCACTGATGCCAGGGGCTTGGCGAGTAAGTAGACATTGAGTAACAACAGGTCACTCCAGGCAATATTTATGACAATAGAACTATGTTGCTTGATATTTTGGTGATGCATTCATCAAAACCCACAAAGCTATACACCACCAAGAGAGAAACTAACTCTATTCCAACAAAAAGAAAATCAAACAGGGGGAGCATTGAATGCAGACTGTGACAAGTCACTCTATTTTTACAAATAAATGTATAATGTAACTTGAATGAAAAAGGGAGGGGGAGGAACTATCCTAAATAACTTTGTAAAACATTTTTACTGGATACAATGAGACTGAAAACAAAAAGAACTGTACATAAATATTGTAGTCTCATTGGAAAATAGGGGTTAGCAATTCTGAAAGTACTTTACATGTATAGTAGTGTTAAAGTAGCCAGAAATTAATAATAAAAGGAAGCCAGACATTATTAAGCATAATAATCTAGGAACCTGAATCGGATAATAAGCCTGCTTCACTAGGAAGTTATAGCTTCACACCCCCCCCCCACCCCCCACGGCAGG
>NW_006298960.1:295187-297063 GCF_000327345.1 Myotis davidii | reverse complement strand
TTATTTTATAGGATTATGTATAACATGATATTGTAAAAGTTAAGTTATGAACTTTTTATTAAAACGTTTTTTACAAACCATTATATTGGCTGGGCCGCAAAAATATTCATTGTGGGCTGCATGCGGCCCATGGGGTGCCAGTTTGACATGCTGGTCCGGGGCATCCTCCACCCTGGAGACCTAATCCCCTAGGCATGGAAGGAAGGACTGTTACTGGTCATTACCAGCGGAGGAATAAAAACAGCAGAAATTCCTCTGCTGGGGCACATGCCCAGTAGAAGCCAAGATGGCACAAGGGAGGTGCTTTTACTAAGAGACATGCACAGTAGGAGCCAAGTTAGGAACCATAGAGGCCTGTCGGTCTAGCCTGGGCAAAGGACTGGATTGGATAAGGGACATAGAACCCTGGAAGATCTAGGAAATGGATTGGTTAAGGGGAGAACCCAATGCTAGAACGATTGAGAAGTTGGTTGGTTTGAAAGGGCTCCTAGTTTTTCCCAAGCCCAGAAAAAGTAATCAGCCTAACAAAAACAAAGCTCTCTCACACTCTCACTCAGTAACATGCACTCACCAGTTTGTTCCTGCGTTTCTCTCCTAACAGCCATGCACGGACTCCAAGTGCAAATCCAAGCCTGAGCCTGAGCCTGAGTATGGCAATACAGCGCCAGCCGGATCGGACTAAGCTGGCTGGACAAGGACAGGTGTGAACTGTACTGGCCAATGGCACAGAATTCTAGAAGCTGGGGAAAGAATATATGGGAACTAGCTTTTTAACTAACTCTTCTATAAATCTGAAGTGGTGTTTTTTTGTTTTTTTTTTTAAAAAAAGGTAAAAAAATGACATTGAACAAGAAGAGTTCACTATGTATCTCTAATAATCCAGACGACGTTCCGGATGACCTTCCGGACGAAGCCAGGCCTGCGAGGGCCGAGCCCCTTGCAAGAATTTCGGGCATCGAGCCTCTAGTTGTTTCATAAGAAGCTCATCATAAAATACTATGCCCAGGAAAATGGGAGATATCTGTAATATAATTAACAATAAAAAACATATTTAAAAAATAAATATGCCCATCCCCCCCCCAAAAATTCATAGATACAGACAACAGTATGGTGATTACCAGAGGGAAAGGAGAGTGAGGGAGGTAAACGGGGATAAATGGTGATGGAAGGAGACCTGACTTGGGGTGGTGTATTATAGAATTGTACACTTGAAAACTATCATTTTAGTAACCAAAGTCATGCCCAATAAATTCAATAAAAATTTTTAAAAAGCATGACCATAGGATCATACTGTACTAAAAATATCGGGAGGATGTGCACATAAAATAATGTATAGTTGGCGCAGGTACATTTTGGTGTGCCCTCCTCTTTATATGAAGTTCCTTACATGTGAGCAATTTTTATTATTAACACCGAACTGCTAGCGTGCTTTATTCCTCACTCTGGAGAGTAACTACGGTCACAAATATTAAATTTATTTTCTAAGTGTTAAAAAATTGACCTACAGTAACATAACTGTTCACGCTCAGACATGCAATCCAGGCTCCTTTCCCCCCTCTTGTGCCTGAAGGGGCAGCACTTGGATGCGCGTTTCTGGGAGGAAGCCTCCGGGTCCGGCCCGACAGCAGCCGCAGGTAGCAATCCCTCCGCCGGGTCCGCAGGAGGAAACCGCCGCGGACGCCTAACGGGCGGCTCGGCGTTGCCTGGGAGGGGAAGCGTGAGAATGTGCTTAACAATTTACGTGCCGGGCACCGTCCCGAGTGCTTTCACTGTAAGTGCCTGGAATGCGTATTCGTGAGAACCGTGCGAGGCAGGCCCCGCTACGAGCTTACGTTTATGAGTTTGCAGCGAGGCATCGCTCCGAGGGCCGAGCCGC
>NW_006298960.1:290393-295029 GCF_000327345.1 Myotis davidii | reverse complement strand
CCCGGAGGGTGGGAGAGGGCCGAGGGGGCCCCGCGCGGCTCGGGGGTGCGGCGGTTCCGGTGATGGGGAGGAACCCTGCGGGCCCCGGCGGAACCCCTGGCGTCTGCGGCACCTGAAGCTGAAGGGACGCCGGGCGGGGGCTTCTCCCTCCAACTGGGCCCCGTTGGCGTGGGAGGCAGGCTCCAGGGCTGGCGAGCTCTGCGGCGTTTCGCCCCGAGCTAACGCGCCCCCGTGTGGCCGCCGGTGGGAGTGCGCGTGCGCGACGCGAGCGCTGGGCCCGCGGGGCAGAGCGGGACTGGGACTGGGACGCAGGAATGAGCGTGCGCGGCGTGTGCGCGTGCCTGGCGTGTGCGCTGGGCCTGCGAGGAAAGGGCCTTGGTTGGTAGTACGTGGAATCGCCGGACCAAATAGCCCCCGGAGACCCTCATTTCTCCTCTGTGAAATGCGGTGTTAGGGACACTCGCCACCCTGTGCTGTTCTGAGCGCCTGCGCGTTGCTAGCTGCTGTATGTTTGTTGTGCGTGTGACCTGCGGCTGGAGCTGGGACTGGTCTGCGGGGCCTCGTTTCCCCGTTAACTCTGGAGAAACGGGAGGGAAAGGGCTGGGCTGGCTCCAGCATTCTCCAGACCCCCAAGTTAGTATTCATTATGTGCTCATTTGCTGTGGGTTATGTGTAATCACGGCACAGCCTCTGGAAGCCATGGGAGGCTGTGTGATGGGAAGAGGAGAGAGGTGAGATGGAGCCGAGGCCGGCGCACAGGCTGTGCAGCACATGCCACCCCTTTGGCGAGTTCGTGACCTTGTCTTGGGGATGGAAGGCTCACCAGCGACAGCTGAGGAAATTGTCATAATTCCTCCCCAAATACCCGCTACGCCTCTGGTCCTCGGTCCTCGGTCCACTCTTCCGGAGGTGAGCTGCCTGCAGCGCCCCGTGGATGATTGTTGATGGCGCCTAGAGAAGATGCACGGTCCCCCCTCTCCTGGCCTTCTGCGGGCAGGGCCTTTCTGGATGATCTCGTTTGACCTCATTTGAAAGGTTTTTAAAAAAATGAGTCTGAGAGGGTGACCGGCTCAGATCATGCCATGTGTTAGTGGTGGGACCGAGATGAAAAGGTAGGTCTGCCGCCCCCCGAGCTACTGCTCATTTTGTCAGTTGGGTCAAAGCTGGTTCCTTATTAAAAGATCTTTTTGAAAATTGTGAGCAGGTTAGAACAAACATTAAAAATATTACCTGGTCGTAAACATCCCCATCCCTTTTTTTCAGGGGTTTCTTGGATTATTTGACCCCAAAGGATTAATGTTGCTCTCAGGTAAAGAGATAAGCAATATGGCTTGAGGGTTTCTTTTTCTCCACAACATCAGTTTTAACAAATCCGTGGCGTTTCCTTCTTTAGATTACTGTTCTATGTTAAACGCATCTTCTTATGTTTTTAATTTTTGTGTCACAGACCCTAAATTGGTAATAAATCAGTAAGAAACAAATATTACATTCACTCAGTGACAAGTGTCATGTCTAAGCTCAACGCGTTTGGGAGCCACACATGGACAGGTAAGTATCCTGCGTGTGGAGCTGTGCAGGCAGGTCAACCCGGGAACCGCACGGCAGGCCATGCTCTCCTGACTTCCTTCTTCCTTCTCCCTTAGCACTGCCTCCTCCTCTAAGAACAGAAAATGAACAAACCCCAGGTGAGTGTTTTGTTTATGTGTTCCCGCTTGTTTTAAAATGTGTTTTCTAAATTTTATAAGGGTTCATATTTTTAAAATGAAAAAGTAGAAATAGGCAAAGTTTTACATTAAGGGAAACGTAACAAGAGAAGTAAATCCAAAAGGACAGTTGGTAAAATCAGGGGCACGATGTTTAATTTTACAGTTACCCAAGTGATTGTAAAATTTTCTCTGATCTTCCTAATGACAACACTGACATACATGGATTCTGTTGCCTATAACCATTCTTTGGTGGAAACAGCAAGGGCTAAGGCAGAACTCAGCGGGTAAACTTTTCAGGAGACCCAACAGTGAGGTGTGCGTCCACAGCTGTTCATGGTCCTGCTTGATCCAGGAATAAAAACCTGGAAGATCTGGCTGAATGGAGGGACTTTAATTCCCCAAATAACTCCCCATAAATGGTTGTGTCAGCGCGTTTATATTTCTAGCGTGAGTAGTAGACAGCTCTGACGTTCACTTCTGCATTTGTCATTTACATTTCAACCTAATGAAGGCAGTCTTGCTGCATCACCACTGCACCTTGAATCCGTTCTGGAAAGGCCACCAACGTGTAGTAAAACCCAGCTTTTGTCTTTGTCTTACTTGCCTCCTCTGCAGCACTTGGCTCTCTGATCTATCGTCTGTTTTGAAAGTGTCCTCCGTTGTCTGTGACACTGCCCTCCTAGCTGTCTTTACCTACTCTGTCCCCCAAGAAGTGTCTTTTTCTTTTTTTATCTGTTCTTGGTCCATTGCTCTCCTCAGTCTACCTATTTTTTATGACCGGTATTGCTTTTTATTTTTTTTTAAATAAAATAGTTTTGAATTGGTGATATATTAACATGGTTAAACATGTGATGTAGAAGACAGTAACTTAAAAACTCACACTTCCATCCTCTCTGTACCTGATGCTCCCTCTCTGTTTGGTGACATTTATTTATCACTTAAACTGAGACGCTTTCACTGAGAGTGACAGAGGTTCTACAAACAATTATGCTGGGACAACTGGCAGGTGTTGGAGCAGTTCCAGACAAACTGGAGTGCGTGGTCACCCTACTGTTGGTATCCATTATTAATGATTTCTTGTTTACCTTTCAAGTGTTTCTTTATTCAATTAAAAGAAAATATGCGTGCATATTCTTGTATGCCCTCTCTATTTAAAATGCTTCCTTAAATGCTTCTCAAATTTAGATGCATCTGTACATGTTGTTAAAATGCAGATTTTTGATGTAGTTAGTAGAGCTGGGTGGAGTCTTGAATTCTATATATTTAATAACCACCCAAATGAAGCTGATTCAGCTGTTAAAGTTACCACACCAAATAGCAAGTCTATACACTATTTTCCCTTTTCGGCATTTTCTTTTACCTTTTTTCATCCTGTCCCAGGGAACTCTATAACAGAACATGGATTGCTGTTTCTTTTGTGTTATAACTGTATAGTAATTCAATTGTGAATGTCCCATAGTTTATTTAACCAGTTATTAACTATTTCCAATCTTTTTCTGTTACAAGCCATGTTTTAATGACTAACCTAGTAAGTATAGATTTATTCCATCAAATAAATGACCATAAGTGGAGTTGTGAGATCAAAGGGTGAATACAAATAAACAAACTTGATCAGCTTGGTGGAATTATAATATTATTATATCCCCTTTATACTACATGAGAGTGCTTGTTTCTCCTCAGCTAGTTTTCATACACTATGTGGTTCAACTTCTGGCAACTAATAAGTAAAAAGTGATATTTTATGTAGTTTGCACCTGCAATTTTTTTAATTCTGAGTGAGGCTGAATATTTTTTCATGTATCTAAAAGTTGTCTTGTATTTATATTTCAGTGAACTATCTGTTCATACCTATTGCCCATTTTGCTCCTAAGTTTCTGGCTTCTTTTTTTCAGTGGCTAGTTAGCTCTTTATTTATATTAGGGATACTAATGCTTGTTTATTATATGCGTTACAAACTATTATTTTTTGGTATATCATTTGTCTTTTGGTAATTGCTCTGGTTTCTTTTATTGGAACCAAGATTGGGAGGCTATTGCTGCTGATGTGTCATTGCTTGTAGACACTCTCTCAGCTGACTGAACAAGGAAATAGCTGTCTATACTAACGCGCATATATATATATATATATATATATACACACACACACACACACACACACATACACACACATACATAGATATATATGTATTTCAGTATGTAACCATCTGTATCTATAGTAAGTATTAGTCCACATTGATGTCTCTTGCTGTATTCATTGCCACATGGAACATTCTATCTAGCTGTCTCCCTTTGCTTGTCTGTATTCTCCCACACTAACAATCAGAATCTGGCTGCCACCATTCGAATTTCACTTAATTACTTAGTTTCAGCGTACATGTGTAAGTGATTTTAGAGTTCTTTCCTTCCAGCTTTTGGCATCCTGAATTAAACTTCTAGAAACATTCACATGTAGGTTTTTGCATGGATGTAAATTTTTGAACACCTGGGGTGTGAAATTGCTAGATCATGTATTAAATAAGACTGTTTCTTTGTGAGAAACTGCCAAACTGTTTTTAGGGGTGAGGTGAGTTGATGAGACTCCTCCTTTGTTGCTTTGCCCTTCCAGCAATGGTGACCAGTGGACCTCCATGGAGTCCCCTCTGTGCCTCCACCCCTCCCTGCGATTAGTCCCAGAGTGCACCCTTTGCTCAGAGAAAAAGTGTTTCTGTAGTAACATTTCTCGGGTTCGCAGATAATGTGCTCTGCAACCCAACACGAAGGGTGAGGGGAGGCGAGCTCTGGGTGGTTTAAGGAAGGTGGTCAGGCTCCTGGGCTTTGTCTGGAACTCTCCGTCTGGAAAGCCAATGGCCAGACAACCATGGCCACATCTCTGTGCTCTGTCCCCGCCCTGGACACTGGGCTCAGCTGAAGCTCATGCTGCCCCTGCAGGAA
>NW_006298960.1:289666-290369 GCF_000327345.1 Myotis davidii | reverse complement strand
TGCTTACTAAATCTCTTGGCTTCTTTTGGCTGAAGGGAGTTCCATTCACAAGATTTCTGTCTGGACTGAGCCCCACAAGGAGCTCTTGGCTGCAGGGCTGCGTCCATGGCTCCTTTAAACTCTCTCCCTTCTTGTCTCCCTGGTTGGCTCGCACTTGCCCACCTTTAGATGTTTCAATGTGCAGATCTCTCAGACATGTTTGTGTGTTGAACAAAGAATTCTTTGTTGAATTATAGCTGTTCAAATTGTTGAAACTTAAAGGGGTGAGACCAAGGGGATCTGTCACAGCACCATTCCTCTGATATCACAAGTTACCAATTAAAAAACTTGTATGTCTAACATACATTTGATGCTATGCATTTCCCTTTATGCACTGCTTTCACTGCATCCCACAAATTTTGATGAGAGGTATTTTCATCTTCATATTATTTAAAATATATTAAAATTTCTTTTGAGATTTCTTCTTTGACCTATAAGTTATTTATAAATGTGTTGTTTAATAACACATTTAGTATTTGGGGGATTTTCCAGCTGTCACTTGCTTATTAATTTCTATTTAGTTCTATTATGGTCTGAGGACATATTTTGTATGATCAACTATTGTTTTAAATTCATTAAGGTGTGTTTTGTGATCTGGGCTATATTAAGGTGTGTTTTGTGTTCCATGTGAGCTAGTTCAGAGTGACAATGTATATTGTTTGGG
>NW_006298960.1:287036-289330 GCF_000327345.1 Myotis davidii | reverse complement strand
AGACACTTAGTGCTCAGGGGTTTTATCAGGAGATAGTCACATAGGTACTCTCTGCTTAGCACCTGAACTCCCAGGCACCACATGTACAACATAAACCACATTGTTTGCATAAACAGTTTAGGCTCAGTGAACCATTGTTATTAGAGAACTAGAGGCCCAGTGCATAAATTCGTGCACAGGTATGGTCCGGCCAGCCTGCCCCAATGGGGTTCCATAGGGCTGGTGGGGGGAAGGGGCTGTGGGCGGTTGGCTAGCCAGCCCCGCCCCCAGTTGGGGTGGGGGCCAATTGGGCCAGGCCGGCAGGATTGGGACAGGGGGAGCAATTGGGGCCTGGATCAGGCTGGTTGCTGCCGCAGTGCACTTCATAGCCACCAGTTGTTCTGGTCGTTCCGCCATTCCGGTTGCTGGGCTTTTATCCTATACTTGGGGCCCAGTGCACGAATTCATGCAGCTTGAAAGGAACTGTGGGCCGTGAGGCTACAGTGGGCACAGGGGCAGGTCTCAGCCCATCCTCCATGCCCCCACCCAACCCCTCACACCGTGGTCCCCCGGTTCCCCTGTAAGCCGGCAGCCCCACTCCCACCACCGCTGCTCCCATGCGTTGACAGCACCGGCCCTACTGACGGCGGGTGCGAGCAGGGCCGTCGCCGGCAGCAGGTGTGAGAGGTAGCTGCCGGCCCCAGTTGCCCCTCAAGAGCAGGGGGAGGTGGAAAAGCCCTGAGGGGTAATCAGGGCTAGCGCCAGGCGCCGGCAGCAGGTGTGAGCGGCAGCTCCAGCCCTGGCATTATGTGCGAGGACTGGGCAGGATCGTGGTGCATGTGAGCAAAGAATTTTCAGTAACTACCAGAAGCTTGCACCAATGACTGCAACCGGGGCCCCACCTTGGTCTGGCGCCCCCGCTTACCTGCTCCACTGTCCCACCCCAGCCAACGCTCGCCATGTTCCGTGTGCGCCCGCTGGTGGTCAACACACGTCATAGTGACTGGTTGGTTGGTTCGGTTTTTTAGTTCCACCGTTTGGTCTATTTGCATATTAGGGTTTTATATATATACTAGGGGCCCAGTGCACAAAAATTTGTGCACTCGGGGGGGAGGGTGGTCCCTCAGCCCGGCCTGTGCCCTCTCGCAGTCTGGGACCCCTCGGGAGATAACGACCTGCTGGCTTAGGCCTGCTCCCAGGTGGCAGAGGGCAGGCCCAATCCCTAGGTGAAGCCCCTGGTCAGGCTCAGAGCAGGGCCAATTAGGGAGTTGGGGCGCCGCTCCATGTCATACAAAGAGCAGGGCGATCGGGAGGTTGCAATGCCACCCTCAGTCACACTCAGGGTAGGGCCAATTGGGGGGTTGGGGCACCATCCCCTGTCACACTCAAGGTAGGGTCGATGAGGAGGTTGCGGTCCCACCCGCTGTCATGCACAGAGCAGGGCCAATCAGGGAGTTGGGGCGCCGCACCCTGTCACACACAGAGCAGGGCCAATCAGGGAGTTGGGGCGCCGCACCCTGTCACACACAGAGCAGGGCCAATCAGGGGGTTGGGGCATTTCCCTCTATCACCCACAGAGCAGGGCCGATCAGGGGGTTGGGGTGCCGCCACTCTCACACTCAGGGCAGGGCCTAGGGGGAGTTTATGGCTCTACCCCGGCACACACATAGCAGGGCCCGTGGGGCGGGGGGACGGGGAGGTTGGGGCGCTGCACCCTGTCACACACAGAGCCGCAGGGCGATCAGGGGTTTGGGTGCTTCCCCCTGTCACGCTGATCACAGTGCTGGGGGGCATATTACCCTTTTACTATATAGGGTAGAGGCCTGGTGCATGGGTGGGTGCCAGCTCGTTTGCCCTGACGGGTGTCCTGGGTCATGGTGGGGGGCCCCACTGGGGTGCCTGGCCAGCCTGGGTGAGGGGATGATGGCTGTTTGCAGCTGGTCACACACCCTTCAGGGTGGGGGTGCCCACTGGGGTGTCTGGCCAGTCTGGGTGAGGGGCTGAGGGCTGTTTTCAGGCTGGGGGTGACTGAAGCTCCCAACTGCTCCTTTTTTTCTTTTTTCCTTCTGGGCCAGCTTTAGCTTTGAGGCTTGGCTCCAGCTCTTAGGCCTCCATGGCTGAAAGTAGGTTTCTGGCCTTTGCTTACATTGTTGCGATCAGGCTGGCTGAAGCCCGGTGGTATTTGTTACAGAGTTTCTGAAACTGCCGGCTCAGAGGCCTGCAGCGGCCGGGGGGGGACGGTTGGGTCCTCTGTCACTGAGGCAAGCAAGCCTCATGTTAATTTCAAGCTGGCTGGCTGCCGGCTGCCCTCTTGT
>NW_006298960.1:279904-285447 GCF_000327345.1 Myotis davidii | reverse complement strand
GGGGGAGTGCCACTCAGCCAGAAGCCCAGCTCAGAGCCAGCAAGCGCAGCGGTGGTGGTGGGGGACTCTCCCACCTCCGTTGCCACGCTAAGGATATCCGACTGATGGCTTGAGCGGGCCTAAGCTGGCAGTTGGACATCCCCCGAGGGCTCCCGGACTGCCAACTGCCCAAATCTCTTGCACCGGGCCTCTAGTATATATAGATAGATGGTGAGAACTCTCCTGAAATCCAAGGTCCCAGATGCCAGCCAAAGGACACCTTGTGGAGGACTTATCAAGGGCTAGTGGTCTTAGCCCTGCTCTGTTCTTTTCTGCACACCACATATCCCATTTTTCATTTATTTTGTTCATATATTCATCTGTTTTATTGAATATATTATTCATCATTTATTTTGAAGTTCTTGCTTATCATTTCCAATATCTGAGTCCCCTGTTTTTATTGTCTATTTTTTTCTTGGTCATTGTCTTTTCACAGAACATGAAATTTTTTATTGGATGCCAGACATTATATTTTTTTAAAAAATGGTAGAGGCTCAGAAAATGATCTCTTTCAGCAGAGAGGATTCATCCTTTCTCTGGTGGGCAGGTAGAATGCAGGGCTGGTCACTTTAATCAATCATAGGTTGAAGTTGGTCAGGGCCTGCACCATATTCATTTCAATCCACTATTCATTTTAACAAAGTTTTACTTCCTCAGTGAAAGTTAACTTAATAATATAAAAGGTGCCCAGCCGTTGTGGCTAAGTGGTTGAGTGTCAACCTATGAAGAGCATTTAAAATATAATAATAATATAGAAGATAATATAAAAGAACTAACTTTAAAAAAAGAACTAACTTTTCCTTGGTAACCCCAGCCTATTTTGTGAATACTGCTAGCTCCTGCAATGTCTAATTTAATAAATGATAATGTATATGTCTCCTTATCATGTCATAAGCATTGAGAACAGAAACTGTGTTTGTTTTCATCAGTAGTATTTTTGTAGCAGTTAGGACAGTTCCAAGCCCTTAGTGGAAAGTCAGTTTGTACCTATTTTATCCTACATAATATAGCACAAAAGAAGGCATCCGATATGACAATTTTTAGTAAGCTCTAAAGAGATTAGTTCTTTCAAATGTTTTCCTAATTATATAGTTCTGACAGCTTCATATAGAAAAAGAATATACCGTTACAGGAACAAGTGTCATTCAAAGATGTGTGCGTGGACTTCACCCGGGAAGAGTGGCATCTGCTGAGTCCTGCTCAGAAGATACTATACAGAGACATGATGCTGGAAAATTACAGCCACCTTGTCTCAATAGGTAAGAATATTTCTATGTGACTACCAGTACCATGCATTTCTTAGTTGATGAAACATATAAACTTCCTGTAAGAATTTTCTGATTTGAAGCTAGAGATTTGGGCTAGCATAAAGAATGCTGTGTTTTTCCCTCCTCAGGGATTGGTTGATTAGGGCACCTCCTTTGAACAGCTCTTTAAACTGTACCTTTCTTCCCCACCATTTTCTCAGAGTCCCTAAAAGCAGGCTGTTTAGCCATAATGCTGTAGTATTTTCTCTTAACAGGGTATTGCATTACTAAGCCAGAAGTGATCGTCAAGATAGAGCAAGGAGAAGAGCCCTGGATATTAAAGCAAGGATTCTCAAGCCAGTGCCACCCAGGTGAGTTCATGAGTTCACACCCAGATGGAAGCCACAGGAAGTGAGATTTAAGCCATTGTTTAGGGCTTATCACCTTTCAGATATTTTTTTTTGTAGCCCAGACCTTTGGAAGTTATAAGGACAATTGGCCCACATCCCTTTATTACCTTAATCACATTCCTCCACATGTCACTTTCACTCATAAGTGCTTTCCTTTTTCCTTCTACATTTTAAGGGTGACTTACCTATACCCATAAGCTAAACACTGTCAGGTTCATCTTAGATAATTTTTCTTGGTTAATGTATCTTTTTTTTTTTTTGGTTAGTGTATCTTAGAATTGTTCACCTCTATTGTCTTTGTGTTAGCTGGTATTTTTTCATGCAGTACTTCTATATATTCATTTAACAAATATATGTGAGCACTCACTATGATCCAGTTATGTTTTTAGGTAATTAAAAGAATAATGTCCCTGCTGTCATGTAGTGTATATTACAATGAGGGGCACAAAGCATACCTGTGTGTGTGTGTGTGTGTGTGTAGATATATGTGCATGTATATACACACACAGTGTTGGGTGATGGTAAGTACTGTTAAAGTAGTGGAAAGGGGGATGGAGAATGATGTACTATTTGGTAAGAAAGTCAGGGAAAACCTTTAAATGAGATTACTAGAGACAAGACTAATAAAGTGGAAGCGTGAATATTTTAGGCAGGGGAAACATCAGGTGCTGAACTTCTCAGGCAGATATATTCTTAGAGTGAAGAATGGCAAGAAGGCCACTGTGGCTGGAGACCAATGGGCGTGGGGGAGATAGATAGGAGATGATATTATAATTAGTAACATGGACCATGGTAGATACCATGGTTAATTTTGTTTTGAGTGATGTGAGAAATCCTTTGTTTTTTTAGTACATGTAAATCAAATTATGTCATCAAATCTGATTTACAGTTTAAAAGAGTCTTTCTGACTTCTAGTCAGTAAATAAACTATGATGGGTGAGTGGTACTTACGAATTAGCAAGGAAGAAACACCAGTTAGGAGGCCATTATGTACTCCAGAGGAGAGAAGATAGTAGCTAAGGCTATGTTGGAAGTGCTCAGAAGTGGTAGATTTGTACAGATGTATTGAAATGCGACTAAGAGGATTTGCTGTTGGATTAGATAATAGTGTGTTGAGAGAAAGAGAGGAGTCATGAATGACAAGCAACTGGATAAATTAGGGTGTTATTTACTGAAATAGAGAAAATTAGGGAGGAGAGATTATAAGGGGGTTATTATAAATTTAAATTTGGACTCAATAAGCTTGAGGTAACTGTTAAAATCTAGTCTGTGTATTGGAGGTTGGATGTGTACAAGTATGGAATATAGAACTAGAAGTATCCATTTGAAAGGCATTAATTTCAAGTGGTGTCAAAAGGCATGGGTTAGAGGAGATCTTCTAGAACAGATGTTGGGAAACTTTTTTTTTTTTTAACTGTGATAAAAGACTTCTTTATTCATCTGCCATGTGTCAGCAAACATTTGTGGCAAGTTAAAACAACACCCAAAACACCTGTGTTCCACATTGATTGGGAAGAAGAAGGATGGTGTTAGATGGAGAATTCAGCAGAAGCAGGATAATTTACAGAAGTATAGAGATGAAACTCCATCTAATCGATCTTCTTTCCACATTACAGTGTGACCACATAAGGGTGGGTGCAGCAAAGGGATTTGAGTCTGAAGCTTGATTACATTAAATGAGGTGATTTTCAAGCCAACTTGAATCCTTGAACTGAATTCCCTTCCATAAGAGGCTCCTTTTCCTCACCCTGTCACCCCTTTCTATGTCCCTGATTCTATTATAATCAAGATGTTGGGAAACTTTAATAAAAGACCAGAAGGTAAATATTTCAGGGTTAGTGGCCACATGTGGTCGTGGTTGTTGCTGCTGCTGCTCCTCCCCCTCCCCTTTCCACTCCTTTCTCTTCCTATTTATTCTCCCCCTTTCTTCTTATCCTTGCTCCTCCCTAGTGCTCTTCTACTTTGTCCCTCTAAAAATGTAAAGAACATTCTTAGTTCAAGGACCATTCATTGCTTGTAGTCATAGCTGGCGGACTCCTTTTCTAAAGAGTGGTTCTTTGTGAGAGAAGTAGTCTTGGGACAATACACTTTTATGAGACATGTAAATCCATTAAGTCTCATCATTAGAGGAGATTGAGAAGGAACAGTCTGAGTGGCATGAAAAGCAGAGAAGCTGGTTTCCTACGAGTCAAATAAGGGACATTCTACAATCCTTTACTACCTTAAGTGGCAACCATGGGTCATTGTACTAAACCTGTTATTTCCTATTACTGGTCTATTCATACTGCTGTTGTTTTCCTTTCAAAACCATCTACTACAGCGGTACTCAACCTGTGGGTCGGAACCCCTTTGGCGGTCTAACGACCCTTTCACAGGGGTCGCCTAAGACCATCCTGCATATCAGATATTTACATTACAATTCATAACAGTAGCAACATTACTGTTGCTACAGTTATGAAGTAGCAACGAAAATAATTTTATGGTTGGGTCACAACATGAGGAACTGTATTTAAAGGGCCAGAAATTTGAGAACCACTGCTCTACATCTCTTCATTTTCTCACTTTTCACTGATAACACGTAAAACCAGAACTGTGCCTGTGATGTTTCATTTCTGGCTTGAGCTACCTCCTAAAAATGGCTTTTATTTAACCTAAAGCATCCAGTGTATCTTTTACTAGCCTGATAAAGTAGCTTTTTATTAATAAATAAAATGAAAGCCTTTCATTGACTATTACAGTGTGGTCCTATTCTTTTTATTTTTACTTTTTTATTTTTATAAGAATTTATTTGAGCCAAAATGATGACATGCTGGGAACCAAGATCACAAGTGCTCTACTGTCCTACCTATCTTAATTTCTTTCTTTCTGCTCTCCAAAATTTACACTAAAACCCATACTATATTATATCCTAAATTCACTTATAAATGCTCTTTTTTAAACTTTAAGTAATTTTTTATTTTTCAGTTACAGTTGGCACACAATATTATATTAGTTTTTGGTGCGCAACTCAGTGATTAGATGTTATATGACTTACTAAGTGATCACCCCGATAAATCTAGTAACCATCTGACACCATAGTTATTACAATATTATTGACTATATTCCTTATGCTATACTTTACATTTCTGTGACTATTCTGTAACTTCCAATTTGTACGTTTTAATCCTTCACTTTTCCACCCATCCCCCCAACAGCCTTCCCATCAGGCAACTGTCAAAATGTTCTTTGTATCTGTGAGTCTCTTCCTGTTCTACTTGTTTATTTTCTTTTTTAGATCTCTTTTGTCTGGTGTAAGTATTGCTACCCCAGCTTTTTGTTTGTTTGTTTCCATTTCCATGAAATATCTTTTTTCATCCCTTTAAATCTGTGTGTGTCTTTTGATCTGAAGTGAGTCTCTTGTAAGCTGCAAGGGTCTATGAGTCTCTTGTAGATAGCAAGGGTCTGTTTTCATTATCCATTAAGTCTCCATATGTCTTTTGATTGGAGCATTTAATTTATTTGCATTTAAAGTAACTATTGATAGATATGTATTTATTACCATTTTATTCATACTTCTTATCCTTCTTATTTTTTTTTCTTCTTCAACAGTAATTTGGTGGTGATGAACTGCTTTAGCTTTTCCTTGTCTAGGAAACTCTTTTTATTTGTCCTTCTATTCTAAATGATAGCGTTGCTGGGTAGAGTAATCTTGGTTATAGGTCCTTGCTTTTCTAAAGAATTTTTATTGATTTCAGAGAGGAAAGGAGAGGGAGAAAGAGATAGAAACATCAGTGATGACAGGAAATCATTGATCGGCTGCCTCCTGCACACCCCCTACTGGGGATTGAGCCCGCAACCCTGGAATGTG
>NW_006298960.1:278978-279466 GCF_000327345.1 Myotis davidii | reverse complement strand
TCTCTTATAGATGTTTCTATATCTCTCTCCCTCTCCCTTTCCCTTCCTCTCTCTGAAATCAATAAAAAAGATATTTAAAAAGATAAAAGTATTAAGCATTTAAAATATAATAATAATATAGAAGATAATATAAAAGAACTAACTTTAAAAAAAGAACTAACTTTTCCTTGGTAACCCCAGCCTATTTTGTGAATACTGCTAGCTCCTGCAATGTCTAATTTAATAAATGATAATGTATATGCATTTCAAGACAATTTTGAAACACAACTCATCTGTAAGTTTTCTCTGTGGGGTGTTTGCATATTAAACACGTGTCCATGCAGGTTCTCCAACATTATAATAAAGCTTCGAAGGATGGAAACCTATGTCCTCTGGGAAGCTTCCATTTGTTCAAAAAGGGACCGCCTCAGTGAGGTGGCATTACAAGGTGGTGAGGCCATATGCCACAGAAGCGCAATGGAGACCCACTTGGAACTGCAAGAAACTGT
>NW_006298960.1:273160-274964 GCF_000327345.1 Myotis davidii | reverse complement strand
AGTGGTCAGGGCTCAGAGCTCAGGTTCCCATTATTGTACGAGTGGCTAGTTCAGAGGAAGGGGAGGGGTAAGGCGGAGCCCAAGATGGCGGCCCCCTGAGAGTCTGAAGGTCATATCAATATCGCAGGACCTAAGATGGCAGCAAGCTCCTTTCTTTGACAGAAAAGATAACTGGTTCACTCTCACAGTGGTGATGAACTCCTTTAGCTTTTTCTTGTCTGGGAAACTCTTTATCGGTCCTTCTATTCTAAATGATAGCATTGCTGGGTAGAGTAATCTTGGTTATAGGTCCTTGCTTTTCTAAAGAATTTTTATTGATTTCAGAGAGGAAAGGAGAGGGAGAAAGAGATAGAAACATCAGTGATGACAGGAAATCATTGATCGGCTGCCTCCTGCACACCCCCTACTGGGGATTGAGCCCGCAACCCTGGAATGTGCTTTGATCAGGAATCCAAGCATAACCTTCTGGTTCATAGATCTATGCTCACACACTGAGCCATGCTGGCCAGGCTAGCCAAAAATTTTAAGATAATATCTACTTAAGGTCTCAGAACCATATAGAGAAATGTGATCATTATGGATATTACAGTTCAGTAAAATCCACAGATGAGCCTCAAGGTATAAAAACTGAAAACTCTATAAAAGATAAACCTAGAAATAAAAGCAGACTTAAAAATCAACACTGCCTCAGAAACAAAATTATTTTGGGGAGAAGTTAGCCAGCAGATTGAGGTGAAGGAACGTATGACTTGATGGCTTGGGCAGTTTCGTGAACAGCTGTGAGAAAACAAAATGAACCTGGTCCTTTTGCAAAGAAGGCCTGCTCCTCATCTGAGTTGTATTTCCTGTTGAACACTTGTGATGTTGTGAGTCACAGCTAGAAAGAGAGTTAGAGTCTCAGGTAAAGCAGTGTTGCTTAATGCATGAGGAAATAGATGCTTTCAGAAATTTATTTTGATGTTGACATAAGATGGGGAGAGAAAGGAATGGCAACATGCATTAGTGGGGATCTTCCCACAGTAATCAGGTTGTGAGAAGGTAAGGACATAAACCATGATCTGCCTCTGCCAAAGCAGATTCTTCCTCTAATTTGTTTTTCAGTCTGTTTTCCTTAAAAACAAAACAAAAAAAAACTTCCCTTGTTGAACTCATCTAGTTCTGAGTGTCTTGCTTTCCGAATGAACAACTCTCAGAAAATCTGTACTGTTTGCTCACCATCTCTTCAGTTTATTTCACTGTCTCTAACTTGCCTCTTAAAACATTTTTAAAAGTAATTATTTTTCTGTGAATTATATTAAAGGAAAATCTAGATCCTGGGTTATAGGACTATTAGGACTATTCTTTTGGACCTAAGGAAATTGGTGTTTTCAGAACTTTAGTTTGGTTTCATGTGTAGAGTGGAGTCATGTACTCTAGTTGGAATCCTACCCCAGTATTCTGTATACCAGAGGATTACGACTAAATTGTTCTCTCTCTACCAAACACAGTTCATCCTCTGAAAGCCCTTGTCTACTCACCTTAACTATCACTTTATTCCATGTTTAATGTTTCCTTTGGGCTCACCCCATTCTCTTGCATTTCCTTGTTTCTGAATCAGCCACTCCCAGTGCTTTGAATTTTAATCCTTTTTTGGTTTAGTTTTGAAGGTTATCTACACTAATAAAAGAGAAACATGGTAATTGGCGTACGACCACTACCCTTCTCATTGGCTAATCAGCAAAATATGCAAATTAACTGACAGCCAAGATGGCGACCGGCAGCCAGGCAGCTTAAACTGAACATGAGGCTTGCTTGCTTCAGTGAA